>NC_081170.1:17271186-17486186 GCF_012432095.1 Onychostoma macrolepis | reverse complement strand
CTGTAACCATTTACAAAGTAAGCAAGTGTGTGATGCCTAGTGTTTCAAAGTCTGTTCTCTGTATTCCACCCTTACATCGTTATTCACCAAAAATCTCTGTAGCTCACTTTCACATGTTCATTAGAGTTCGTGAAATCCGTAGCATGTGATTTGTTAATTAATCATTTGAGCCATTAATCTGGGTGTCACAAGGAAAGTTATCATTGAATTATGACTTAAATGATGGTCTGTTCATCTAGCAAAGCTATAGTATGACTTGGAATAAAGCATATTAGCAATATGGACCACTTTTAAGATACTTTTATGGTATGTTTACATACTTTTCAAAGCCTAAAATCCTCATTCACCAAAAAAAAACTAATGCATGGAAGAGAGCGACCATGACGTTAATCAAAATTTCACCTTCTGCACTCGACAGCAGACAGCAGAAAGACAAACAGACGATTTTGGAACAACATGAAGATGAGCAAATGACAGCATTTTCACTTACAAGAGAACAATCCTTTGAAATCCTCACCCTGTAATTTTTTTTTTTATAAGAAATGCTACAAAACTGTCCTCCCAGCTACGCAGAATGCAAGAAATGAGGAGGGAGAGATGTCTTCTCTTTTTTCTAACTTCTCTTGCTTTCATTTTTACGTGTTGAGGCTATCAGGGGACACAGAGCTGGGATGGAGTGAGAAATGAGGGAATATCTGAAGGAATGACTGCAGGTAGAAGATGTTAAGGCAAGAGATATGTATGTTGTAAATGATAGAAGGAGGACGGGATCAGAGAGGAGGAAAAAACACAGATTCAGAGATCAGTGGAGGACAGAGACTTGGAATCAAAGACGAACGAATCAGATTCAGCTGTTGTCTTTAAAGAGCAAGCACAGTCGCTCCAGGTGGATACACAGCGCACAAATAGCTGCTTCAAAACCTTCTGAAGAGGCTAGACAGACAGGGTTACAACTACCAGCCGCTGACCACAAGAAAGCAAGTAAATCAAAAACCGAGAGACAGCAAAAACAAGAGTCTAAGAGGCAAGAAGGGGAATGAAAGATCTTGGAGGAAAATGAAGAGTGTGTCAGAGAGAACAAGCTGAACAATAGTGCTGAGGTGCGTCTGCGCTCGCTCTCTCGGTCTCTCTGATAAAGGAAATGTTGCAGGGATGTACTTGTGTCTCTGGAGAGAAGAACTGAGAGAGAAAACAGACAAAGAACAAAACAACAGAAAAATGAGGACAAGCTGAAATACTGTACAATAAACTATCACTAAACTAATACCCAAACATTCACACAACACCATCAAAGTTGAAATACAGTATCTGCTCCTCGCAATCTTTCGCTCGCTCACTTGCTCATAAACATGCTGCTTAAGCAGACAAACAAACCCCATCTTGAGCAAATAAGCAAAACAAGAAAACATCTAACAAAATAAAATGAAATTTTAATCAATGGGCCTTTGAATTAGCGCTGTCATTAAGTAAACAGGAACAAGGCGCATGAAATATTCATGTGGAACTCACATTCATTAAGGAACTGGCCCTCGAGGGTCCCCGTCAGAACTGGGACATATCATGATGTATGGAGAGAGAGAAAGAAGTCCAGAAGATCGTGAGAGGAGAATGATGAAAGAAGGAAGAGAAACGGTGGAAACAAGGATGAGAGATAACAAAGATTGAGAGGGAACCCATTGAACAGTCACTCTTGAAGAGGGCGAGATGATAGTATGGAGAAGAACAACATCACATGATGACAAAACAATAGCAACGGGAAGAAGGCAGTGAGGTGTAGAGTGGCACGGGGAAGGAGGATTCAGAAAAACAGCTGAACCTGAAATAAATGTAGCATTTGGACCAATCAGACAAACAGTTTTTCATTAGATTAAACAAATATTAGATTAACAAATAGTCACAGACCCCTCACCCAATACACATACTGGGTGCCAGTATGTCTGTGAATGACTCCAGGCCCCCGGTTCCATGGCAACCAATCTGATAACACTAGTTTCATAGCTCAAAGGAATGTGGGCAGAGCAACACTCACTTCATTTCCCCTTAGGAAAGACACATAATGCCCATCAAATGGACTCTTCTCTAACTAATTCATAGAAAAACCTTTCTTTGAATGAACACACATATCCTTCAGGTCATTGTGTATATTATTACTGTTCTTGTGTATTGTATCCTGTTTTATGCATGCTTATGATAGATCACTAGTTAATATCACCTCACTTATACCATGTTTGATCTCTATCAATTCGTCTTCAGATGATCTAATTGAGAGTGTATATTATATGTTGATACCTACACAACATATTAGTGTCCTAAGAATCTTTAGTAGATTTTGCATTAACCCCAGGCAAATTACATATGCAAATTATCATGTTCAGAGACAAAGAGTCGTAAACTTTCCCTCCAAACATTGGCTCTTTGACACCCCAGAGGTGTGACCTCTATATCAGATAAAGCTCTCACATCAGTGACCCGTCTTGGCAGCCTCCGGTTCTTTCAGATCCTAAGAGGATGAGGAGGATGTGGGCTCCTCAGCAACCCTTAAGTTTTTGTGCCAGGCCTTGCGGCCTTGACTTTCCATTCAACCAAAGATCCTCGGATCTCAGCAGATCTCTTTCTTAGTTTTTTTTTTTTTCACTTTCTACCTGGGAAGAAACTCCCAAACACCATCGAGTCAGGACATATTTGGAATTCATCACTCTTCAACCCGGAAGAACGTGATCTCAAGTCCAAAACCTTGAAACCATCCGAGACTGCATCCGGAGACTTGTCAACGACCAAGGCAATGCAAGTATCGTACATCTAACTAAACGAAACAGAGGTTTAGTATAAGTTATAGACCCCATTATAAACAGCGCTGATGGTTTTACTCAGGTGCTTAACTGACTCTTTCCATAAGTGCATTCTCTGGTTTCTCTAATGGCTCCATTCATCCACTTTAGCTCCCCTTTGTATGTACGCGTGAGTGTATGTTTATTTGTTTGTTTGTTTAAATTAATTATGCGTGTTAGCGTTTAGTTAATAAAAGTTGTGTGCACAAATTACATGAGTTTCTGGTTCTGCCTTGCAAATTAATGTCTCTTTTCGATTTTGACCCTCGCTGTATGAACAGATCAGTTGATGGCAATTTAATTCTGCTACAGTTATTACTGTCAACCGATATAAATAACTGTAATTTAACATAATTATTTGCAATTATTTATATACATTTCCCTTTTGAGCTAAATATGCTACAGAAAGAAATGTACGCTATTTCTTCAGCAGTGCTATGGTAACAGAAAGCGATGTTGAGAGAGAAAGAGCATAAAGAAAAAGCACATGTATATAGACTAAAATGCTCAAAATAGAAATGCAAGACACCCTGTATGGTAAAGTTCAAGGCAAAACAGCATAACGCATTCCTCAGCATATGGACTCTATAGCATACTGATTACACAATACATCAACACTTGACAAGCTACTGTACAACAGACCTTTCAGAACAGAAACCATGACATGAAAAAGTGCAGTAAAGGTACAAAGAGCTTATTAGGGGTCGCGATTATTGGCAATATATGGGCACTAGTTCAATTGTGATATACTGTATTGAAGTTTAAAATCCTTAATACCCCCAACATATGTCAAATGTTTATCTAAAAATATTGATTGCTGGCATGAGAATAGGTTATACAGTATTATGATGTAAAATATCAGAATAATAGTTTCTTATAATTATTTGATTTTTTTTCCTACCACTAAGAGCCATAGTAGTCAGAGGCCACATCAGTGCTGTCATGAATACTGCAAAAAAAACAATGATAATATTTCTTGAGCACCAAATCAGCATATTAGAGTGATTTCTGAAGGATCATGTGACACAGAAGACTGAAGTAATGGCTACTGAAAATGATAATTTACATTTTAAAATATATTCAAATAGAATAAATCCACTTTAAATCATATTTTCTGTATTTTTGGAATATGCAACCTTAGTGAGCAAAATATTAGAAAATATCGAAAAAAAGTAAAAAAAAAAATACAATAAAATCTTACAATAGAATTATATTATAAGCTCTAGCTGTTCAAGCATGTAGCATGTTTAGTATCTCATGTTCTCTGCTAAGTGTCTAACGGTGACTCTGCCCTCGGGCAACATGCAGGGAGCTCTCTGACGAACAAAGCCTGGGGTTAAATTAACCCCTAAAATCAAACAAAAGATTAGTCGTACGCTGATGGGTCAAATCAACCATTTAATGACTGAACTTTAGACCACACACTGGTTAAACCCACAAGGAAGGGTGTAATTTAGAATACCGTCCATGTTACTGAAACAGATAACATTGGGGTTTATATAACACTTTGTCCTGTACTCTAATGTTGCTTACTTCATAAACACTCTGCTTTGAAAAGAGCATAGATGTGTTGAAGTGATGTATTGAAAAGAAAGATGCAAGCACACACAAAACAAGATAGAGAGCGAGGAAGATGAAAGAAGAGAAAGGAGAGCAGACTGAAAGAGTAAAGTGATTGATTTTCACACAGTTCTAAAGCCCTGTCTCCGGAGAGAAGGAATGAGAGAAAGAGAAAGAAAGAGGGGAAGAAATAAAAGGGACTCCTCGCTCTCCTCTAGTTACACACATTTATTTCTGCCCTTTATCTACCTTCTCTTCCTTCTATTCACTCCCGCTCTCACGGTCAACCTTTATTCAAATAATGTACCCAAAGCCACCTGAGCTCTCCGCCACATGGGAAGAGAAAATAAGGGACTGAATGGAAAGAAGAAAAAAGGATACACAAGTTTAGAAACGTAGTGTAGAGAGATACGACAAAATAAGACTAAACAGACAGATGGGCGGTGGTTGCTGAAATAAAAGAACAAGCAGGTCAGGTAAAGACTTGGTTTAAGCAAACAAAGAACTGAGGCGTGTTTTAAAGTGTTCAGCTATAGTGGAGCTTCAAAGGCTGCTATACAAAGAAGACTTTGGAATATGTAGGCCAGATGATATTATTCAATGATAAATGAATAGTGATTTAATGAATAAAAATAAACATTTTAAAGGGATAGTTCACCCAAAAATGAAAATTCTCAGTCATTATTTACTCACCATCATGTCGTTCCAAACCCATAAGACCTTTGTTCATTTTCGAAACACATTTAAGATATTTTCATGAAATCCGAAATCTTTCTGATCCTGCATAGACAGCAACGCAACTACCACGTTCAAGGCCCAGAAAGGTAGTAAGGAAATCATTAAAACAGTCCATGTGTTCAACCTTAATTTTATGAAGCTATGAGAATAAGTATGCATTCCTTTGCTTGTAAATGCGTCTTGAACGCGCGTTAGACTGACACGGAAGAGAAGAAATTGTTAAATAAAGTCATTATTTTTGCACAAAAACTCATAAAATTAAGGTTGAACCACCCTTGCTGTCTATGCAGGGTCAGAAAGCTCTCCGATTTCATCAAAAATATATGTTAATATGTGTTCTGAAGATGAACAAAGGTCTTACAGGTTTGAGAATGACTGAATTTTAATTTTTGAATGAACTATCCCTATAACCAAATAAATGCATGCATACATATAAGTATATAATGATTTCTTTTTTGTAGGTATTTGATCTAGGCCTGTTCTGGATCTCTTATTTGCACCCACACTAGAAAGGCAAGAGTGTAAAATTCAGTTGCTCAGAGATTGCTCATGCATATCTTAGGAGACATAATGGAGCTCTCTGTAATGTTCCTTTTAAGCATCCATTTCCTCAATAATCAGAAAAAAACAAAAATGTTGCAATGTTTCTTACAATATCTCATAATTTATTACAATTCATCTTTTATATAATATAATATTATAAGTCTGCTTTGGGCCACTGCTTTTTAAATGTTTTCCAATATAAACTTGCACTAGACGGACGTTGCTTCTCACAGCTTTTTTTGCATCTTGTACTTGAGACCCTGCTTTCATTTCCTGTCATTAGCTCTACAGCTCTGCAGTCACTACTGGGCACCGTCTCGTGTTTTTAAGAGCAAAAACACGTTCTGTGTGATCATCCCCTTACGCCTGTCACTCCTAAGTAAAAAAATTGGACAGATAGTGAAACTAAAGCACTTCACACCCAGGCAGATGAAGAAAATGGTGCATCATAGGTCATGAAGTTTACCGGTATTTTGGCAGTGATGTGTGAATGTATCTTCATGGTAATAAGGCAGAATGATGTTTGCATGTATGAACAGCATATACTGTATGGTGTATTTACTGTATGGTGTATTTTGCAATTGAGAAAGTAAAGAGAATTCATTTGTGATTCCTAGACTGAAAGAGAAAAAGACAGAGGGTGACAGAAATCAGGAGTGAAGGGTGCTGTACTGGACCAGAGAGATACAGTGTCATAAATGTCATGCCACTAATGCTCCTCCAAGGCTGTCGCTTTCTCAGTCAGTGTATATCTGTGTGTGTGTTTGTACCAGTGAAAGAGAATGACAGCCATAGACACATAGACTGCAGACACACTTGCCATCTTTTCTCCTTACTCTTGTTTGTATTTAAGCACTTCAATTTCCCCTATCTGCTTCAAAATCCCAAAGAAAAGAGCCAGGAACATAATGTCACCACTTCTCTTTAAAGAAAACGGCAAAAAAACGAGGAGGAGGAGTAGAGGAAATGAGGTGGAGAAAGGGCACTGTTTGTGTCGGAGGAAATTATCATTAATAAAATCTAAAAATAACACTGGCACTCAGAAAGATGACTGAGTTATAGCGTGAGCCAGAGCGGTAATTATGGTCGGCTATCAGAACGCACGCTTACATTAAATATTAAGAGAAGAACCGGAGCACACGTCTCATACATTTGAACGTCCTCCAGCGGTGCTTTGTACAAAGTGCATACACCAGGCCTACCCCTGCTGAGAGCGCAGACTGAAGCGTGCTGATAATTTGCCCTCAGCTTTAGTTCTCTGTCAAGCAGAGCTCTCAAAGTGAGTGCGGATTCTGTCGTTCAATGGTGAATTTGTTCGGTAAACAAGCTGTTTTTATCTATAGAAATGCAAAATGATCTATTCAGCGCTGAGTATTTCAATATCTTTTCTTATCGTGTTCAAAAGAACACAAACAAAGCCACAGGTGCACTCGCACAAGTGTGCTTCCCAATGCCACCTGATGGAACGACGATACAAGGTGTGACACCAAGAAAACCAGTTCATAGATGGCATACAGTAAGTGATACTCACACACGTCCTCAGGCCAGATATGTTAGTTTTAACTTACACAATGCATATATATGGTAATTGGATTGTTTGGATTGCATTCGCCTGCTCGTGCCTGTGGGGACACTACATAGACGCGTGCGCTTTTATTTTACATCAGACACAAATATGTGCCTGTGGACAGACTGTATCAAAGACAACAGGCTTACAAATGTATAAACCCCATTTCATCATACAGTACAAACAAAAACAAGCACATACACAAATGACCATGCCAGTAAACTCCCACTAGGACGCTTCACAGTCAGCCTTTAGTACACAAATACACTTACACCCTGAAGAGCTATTAGATTCTGTTAGATCTATGAACTTCACCTGCGGGGTGGCTCAACGCACAAATGTAAATATGCATATGCTACTCAACAGGCATTCCCGTTATGGAATATATCCAGTCTTGACTTTCAATTACAGGAATCACTGTTTGTTGTGTATTTATTTACACTGACAATTTACTTATTAATTAATATGAAATAAATTCATTTTCATTTTAATTCATTTAATTGACATTATGCTAATTATGTTATTTAAAAATAAATGAATTGACCTGAATGCACCTCTTCTATGATGAACATAAATAATTTAAATATTTTTAAAAAGTGAAAAGAGGAAGGAAAAAAAGAAAAAAAGTGACCAAGGTGATATAACTATCCTCATTTTATAATGAAAAAGCCTCATTAAAATAAATAAAATCTTGAAAAGAAAGTAGTTTGGCATATAAATCTTTTTATTTATTTTATATTTATTTAATCTTTTTATATTTTTTTTATTTCTCAGAAACTTAAACTTATTCACTATTTATTAACTCTGGGAAAACTTTTAATCAAAGTCATGCGGTGCAACCAACATGCAGAGGAGAAACAGGAATATATGCAACCCCCCATGAATCTGTATCGAGGTCAATAAGTCTTTGAAATATTAGCTACTTTGATCATTTTGACAAAACAAGGTTAGTCCAGGGTGACAAATGTCAAAAACCCAATTAATTAATTCATGTTATTTGTTAAAAAAAAAACTGCATTACTAATTAGGAAATTATGCATTACTTTTTCTTGAAAGTTACATCTCATTGCATTTTTAGAGTCATTAGATTTAAATTTTTCATGAAAATTATTTGAAATGATATACGTTTCTAAGAACTTGCTTGTTTTGTGGAGGCTTTCTGTCATTGGTACAATGAGATTGTCTTAGATCTAGGTCTTTATCTGTGGGATGACTTACACATGTACACGCTACTCAACAGGTCATCAACAGATACCAATTATGCAATGCCTTTTAATTACAGGAATCACTGTTTGTGAGACACATGCAACGGATTGGGAGAGGGCCTGATGGGAAATTGAGAGAAATAAAATCTCAGCGGTAGCCGTTATAATCGCATGGCATCCAAGATTATATAATGACGAAATCTCTCCCTCTTTCATTTAATTCTGTCTGCTTGAAGGGAGCATTGCGATCTCATTTTAAGCTTTTCAGATCGCATCCCTCCCTCTTTGCTTTCCTTTAATTCAAAGCATGTCTGATTCATCCTCGTGGGGGAATAAGGGGCTCGTCATTGCGCTGTGAAGTTGAGTGCGCTCTGACCCCTAACCGTTCATTTGTCATAGCTATTTCTCAACCTCGGCGGATTGCCCTGGTAATGACAGCTCGAAAACACACACCATGCCAACCGGTCCAGGCTGAATTGTCGTCTGGAGACGTGCCACATCAAAATATCTGTGAGTAACGTGTATTTCAGAAGTCAATGCAATTTCCACAAAGATGACGGACAGGGATGAATATAATAGCAGAGGAGCTGCGAAGCACTTGAGGTTTGTCATTAACATCAACTGTTCGAGACACAAGAAGTCAAACAAATGCGGTGGTTCAACCGTGACAGCTGAAGTCTGGGCTGATTTAATGTTGTGCCGTGGTTGTTTTTCTGTATTTTTCATTAGCTTGAGGGGTCAACATAAATCAAGCAAGGGGACTGAAAAGTGAAAGTGTGGGAGCGTGTGTGTGAGCGTGTGTGCTGAGGGGGGAGATAGGGAGACGAGCAGAGTGTTTATAAAAGATAAGCTCTGGCTGAATCACAGAATAAGAGAGAGAGCCTACCATTAAGCAGTACAAACATGATTATTCAAACAGCAACTTTCAGCCCACAAATGAGAAACAGCGAGGGAAACGGGGAAGAAAAACAAGTGGGCAACCATGAACGAGAAGGCAAAAGATGGATGGATAGCCCCAGAAGAGCCAACAAGACAGAAAGAGGGAGGGAAAGAGATAGAGATAGACATGTTTTCATTTGTCTAAATCTTACGTTTTGTCCCAAAACAAGCAGAAGGGACAAACATGAGCTGCATCCGAAATCTGAAAGAACTTACTTCTTAACTTTTAAAAAAGTATGTTCTATAAGTATGCACTGCATGTGTAGTACGGCATGCTACTAGTTTTTTCTATATCACCAAGACCTATATATTCTTCATATTTAAATGAGCCTATTTGCATTGACTGATAAGTTCTTCTGTTTTTCAGTAAGTGTCAAAACTTATTTTAACGGCAGCACCTGAGCCTCTTTGTTTGTGAAAAATGCTACAATAGGATTACAGAAAAGTGCCATCTAAAGTATAGTCTAAATCTGTTTATTTTATAGATGTATTTTTTTAATTGTTCACAATTTTTTATATTCATTGATTTTCCAAAAAATTATTTAGTAAATACTATGTAAAATATATCAATTTCACTGCGACGTGTGTTATTTACTATCTTAGTATCATATACTGGCCACCATGTTCTCTAAGAAGCCATTGGCAGTGTCTGTCAATAAAATCCATTTTGTTCAACCACTACATACTACATCTGCCATGTTGGCACCATCAAATGATATCATATGCACTACAGTTCTTCACTTTCTCCTCTCCCACGCCCTCATGGGACAGAAAGTGTCCACTGGATGCACATGGTTATCCGGGTATTTTCAAAGTCCCCTTTAAGGCAAGTGAGTTCACTTGACAGACATTTTGGGAATGCACTCCAGTAGCTATTTTCACAACCTAGGCTCACTGGAAGAATGTTCCTCTATTTTTGAATAAACTCCAAAAACATACCTATACATACAATTCACTGAAGTTGAACACGAGTGGCAGTAAAACACCCACAGCTTTTATTCCTTTTATACAATTTATGATTACAGGGGCAGATGATGGAAGTAAGTTAGATTATGAAGTAAATACAGTTTGTACAGTTCCTTGCACAATACAGTGTTATGACCATAGTGCATGATATGGCCTGGGGAAGTCGTGGCCTAATGGTTAGAGAGTTGGACTCGTAACCTAAAGGTTGCGAGTCTCAGATCCGGCAGGAATTGTAGGTGGGGGAGTGAATGTACAACGCTCTCTCCACCCTCAATACCATGACTGAGGTGCCCTTGAGCAAGGCACCGAACCCTCAACTGCTCCCCGGGCGCCACAGCATAAATGGCTGCCCACTGCTTCGGGTGTGTGTTCACTGCTGTGTGTGTGCACTTTGGAAGGGTTAAATGCAGAGCACAAATTCCGAGTATGGGTAACCATACTTGGCCACGTCACGTCACTTTCACTTTTTCACTTTCATATGTAACAAAAAAAAAAAACATTTTGACTTTTGCATCACATAACCAGCTCCTTATCTTGGCTTTTCTGACATTGTAAACTTGCTCGGTAGCTCACCTGGTAAAGCACTGCACTTGTGTTGCAAAGCACAAGTCACATTTTGAACATGAAAAGAACAATGTTTTTAACCATATGTTTGCTTTGGTTAACACTATCAGCAAGGTTAAGTGTAGGGTTTAGAGATGATAGATGTATGTTAATTTCAAACATGCAAGACCATTACAATTTTAGCGCCTCTCATTGAACATTTAATTTGTGAACAGCCATAATACAAAAAAATTTAATAAAAAAGTTGCCAGATTCATGTTCGTCTGTTTTTTTAATTCTTCTATCTTTCACTTTTAACTATGTATTTGAACATACTACTCGCATATTGCTTTTCGCATAATATACAGCAGTAAAATCAGGCACAGGAATGACGCACAGATTCACATACACATAAAATGGGTCCACAGTGCACAATAAACAATGGTACTGTAGCAGGCGAAAGAACAGACACACTTCAGACAAAGAAAGCAGAGAGGGACGGGGGAAGGAAGCTTTAGGTCCAACAGGCAGATTGGCTGTAAAACATTAATGGCAGATCGTGAGAGGGAACAGTGGGGCAACAGATCGAGGAGAACGTGTGATCCAAGCACGAGTAAAAGTATAGTTTTAATATTGACTGTATCTCATCCACCATCTCCTTTCTGTAATGACTTTTTCTCTCAGTTTTCCCGTCATGGCTCCTGTGTTGCTTTCCATCTCCCTGCCACTGAATGAATTACATTATTTGTCTTGGGCCCATCTTCTGTGCAACTGGAATGTGTGTGCGCATTTGTTCCTAACAGCTATTTTTCTCCTGCAGATCTGATTGTGTCGATTTGTCTTGCAGCTACGCTACACTTCAATTTGCCATCTGTCTGTCAGGGCTGTGCTGAGGGCCGTTATTGATTCGCTGTTGCTGCCGTCACTCTTTATGACTGTCAAAGCACAATCAAGCCCATACCATTACCATACCTGGACTAGGGCTGAATGGCATGATGGTATAAACTGCCTAGCAACAAAAATGAGTCTACCGTTAAGATTTAGCTCAGTATTTTTATACAAATACTCACACTTACTAGTTAATCGGTAATTCGTCCTTTAGTATAAGCTCGATCGATAAAAATGCCAAACGTCATTACACAACTGTAATGCACAGGTAAGATTCAATTCATAACATAAATATAATTTTGCTGTATGCATAATTAGCTATTCATGCTTATAAGGAAGCTTGACATGTAGCAGCAAAATTATTGACACTACCACAATATTCTGAATGCACACCTTTTTATTGTTGAAGTGTTATGATAATTTATCGTCAAATAAAACAATAAAAATGATTAAAAATAGGTTTTGTATAATAGACACTTACAGACAAAAATGATCTGTAAAAATAAAATTAACTAAATACAATTATTTTTTGGTTTGTGTCCATCAAATTACTAAATAAATAATAATTGCTACACTAAAGAAATAAAAAAAGGAAATACTAAATACAAAAATTAAATTTAAAAAAAGGAACAACTAAAAACAATTAACACCATTATATAATATTCAAAAATATTTCAGGTAGAATTTGTAGAAAAATATCTTCCAAGATATAGGCAGTAACCATGATATAAAATTACTCTTATTGTGCCGTGGTCCTGCCGCCCACCCCTAATATGGACATATGTCTCGCTCTGAACCTTTCGTGTCATCTGTCTCTAAGAACTCATCTTCTCGCCCACATGAGTTAATAGATGCCACAATTCATGGAGATTTAAATAAAGTGATCAGCTGCTCAGACGGAACTGCGGTGTATGTAGTGATTACCTGTCAGAGGGTAATTTACTGTAGGCCATGTGTATCATGCTCACTGCAATAGCCTGAAGCCGCACACAAAACCACACGGTATCATGCCATCCGAAATCAATTCAATCAGGCAATATTTATGGACAGATTGAGCATTACATCATCTCACTGTGCTGCTCAGTAGGAGGACGTCAATGAATCTCAGCAGGCAAGAGTAGAGGATGTGGCCCGTGACTTTCATACTGAAAGATTAATAGAGTCTCATTGTTACAGTTTCAAATCTCTTGCACACATTTGACTCATTCATCTAGCTCACACGGACCTTCGGGAAGTGTGCTTAACAACTGTATCCTGAGTCTAAGAGGACACAATCACTTCTCTGCCACAGACTGCACTTACATATCGGATACTGATATCAATATTATGGCCGAACACAAAATTGTCCAATTATTCTTTTCACGTTGTTGCTGATAATCAATGACATTAAAATTTGACAATTCAGTGGTGTTACAGTTAACTAAATTAAAAAATTAAAAATGAATAATAATATAAATACTAGTTGAAGAGCTTAAGCGTAAATGAAAATGAGAAATGTTGCTTTTGCAAGTAATGGAAATAAAATGTTTAAGTGGAGTACCAGAATTACTAAACAAAATAAATATAAACAGAAATATAAAAAAAAAATACTAATAAAAATGTCAAAAGTACATAATTACTAAAACTAAAATGAAAACTGAAAATAATAATATGATTAATTAATAATAATACTAAAATAACACTGCTACTTTCTAAATAAATGAAAGAAAAAGGCTAAAATGCTACGAGTCAATTTAAGCATCACTTTATGTACAGTATGAAAGAGGATATTAATTTTGGAAATTGCTATAGTTTACTAGACAACAAAGGCAATATGAAAATGTAAAGAAATAAGTTAAATAAATTCTTATAAATAAAAAAAGACAAAATCTAACATTGGCAGACAATTGCTACCAATTTATTGTGCACCAGAATCATTTTGAAACTTATCAAATATACAACTACATTTTTTGGAAGAAATGTCATAAAATCCACTTGGCTGAAAAATGTGCATGACACTTCTGGGCAAGTTATTTCAAGCTAGTTTACTGGCACAGAATAAGCTGTGAGCAACCAAATTAAACCATTACCAAAGATATTAACCTGTGATTTTTACCTCCAGCTGGGGCAAATTCACAGAGGGTGCACTTTGCTTCTTTATATCTGTTCAACAGCTCTCTTCTCTCTCCTCCATTCCTCCTCTCCTGTCTAAATGCCCCCCAGGGAGAAGAAGTCCAATACAGGCTTCAATTGATTGAAGGTGACTGAGTTTAAAGATTCTGCTTCTGAAGGGAAGCACACACTACTTGACTGCTGCCGTAGGGAGCGTGACTGAACCGGGTTCAAACTTTAGTGAAGGCACACTAAATTGGCTCTTTATAAAGACCCTCCGGACTATGCATGAACCAAAAGTGGCAAAAAGTTTCAATGCTGGTTTAATCAGGAAAAGTCTATAGTCAGTTTTCAATGACAACGTGTATTTAAAAAGGTGTAATGATTGAAGATATTGAACTTGGCCGTTGGTCATTTTAGCTCAGGTGCTCAGAGTTGTTATAAAAAAAAAATGAGCTCAGGTGCTCGCAGTTGTTATTAAAACAATGAAATTAGAGCCACATGTGAGGCATATTAGAGGCACATTAAAGTGGTATTTCACCATTAATTTTGGTGAGAAGCCCACCACAGATGAAAACACACGGAATTTAGAATGATCGGTCATTTTTAATTATTGATGAATGGTGCTAAAAATGTCAAATATTAAAATTTCATTCCATATTTGTCCAGTTTGTTCAGCAGATCTTTAATTGGTTTTTCTGCTAAAAAATTAAACAATGTCTAAGGGTTCATTTATTAAAAGGGAAGATTAAAAAAACAAAAACAAAACAAGGTAGACTCCTTTTTTAATGGAACACATGTACATTATAAACCCACTCTCAATTCAGTGTTGCCTTTAAATATAGAAACTTAATTTTTATATTTATTACCCAACATAAATGTTTAGATAAGAAATTAACATTTAATTTAGGATTAATTGATTAATTTGAAAACAGTTAATAGATCAATCGACAGAAAAATAATTGTTCGGTTCAGCCTTAGTCATTTGCCCTAATAATCAACTGACGCTCATCCTAAGCAAAATACAGTATATTTATTAAAGGAACAATCCTCCTGGAGCAACCAGTGGTTAAACACCTCCCTCAAGACCATAATAATGATCAGCGACGATGATCATGGATCACTGCAAATCTCACTGATTCACAGACTTTGGCATTAAATCCATTGTCTGACCAAAATGGACTGAGGCTAGATCGCCCTGTCTTGTGACTATCTGCCCTAACGACACTATAGGACGTTTGTGCAAGCACCTTATTACAACCTATATTTACGTTTTAAAGTTAAGTGCCCTCTAGCGTGCATAGAAATAATGACAGTGTCGTGTTGCGTCGGTCTCATGAAATGACGTATGACTGTCATTACCAATCAAAATGCGTGTTTATTTGCAAATGCAATGTGTAGATTTTTTTACACCGATCTCACAGTAATTCGTACATATTTTACTAGGTGGCTAATTCATATGAATGACCACACCTAACCCCACCCCTAAACCTACCCCTTACAGAAATCATGCAAAATCGTAATTTTTAGAATCATCACATTTTATGAGCGCGTGGGTTCTCTGGGATCGAACCCATGATCACAGGATTACATATCATCGTATAACACAATGCTCTACCAACTGAGCTACACGAAACCCGAGTTATAACGCAGATAAAAGAGTACAAAACATCAACATGTAAATGTCCTATTGTCGATAGGGGCACAATTGTAGTATACGCTCTGATGGGTCGTATTTCAGAGATTTGGACAAACGACCTATCTGGGCGTATTGGTTGGAGGACAGGTTGGAGCACAGAGATCTAACTGCAGGATTGTGAGGAGCTTGTTCTTCCAATCTTCTGGTGCCTCACCTCCAACCCAACCCAACCTGTATTTCCAAACCTATCCGCTTCATGGACTGAACAGTTATGAATGTGTTAATGTGTCTGCATGCCTGAGAGACACTCTATATGTTCAAATGTGAAGCTGAGTTTATTTAATTCCCGCTCCGTTGACTTCTCTCTCATCCCTACCCGCTGAGCCAATCACAGCACCCAGAGAGAGCAAATGTTCCTATAGAGTAGAGTCCGCTTGATTCACTACTGAAATAAGACAACAAACACTCTTGTCTTTCTCTCTCTGTACCTCAAACACAAAAAAACATACTGTAAGAAAACAGTCAACTAAAAATGCTGTGATTGCATGTAGTTTCCAGTTGTTTTAAAAGTTTTGTAATAGAGTTGGTGATTGTGGAGACAATAATATTATGTGCTCAAATAGAAATGCATGTGTATTATGCATTATACCATGACGGATGATGCTTGTAGCACAACTACACAAAAACCTGTAGAAGCTCGATTATAACAGTGGTTTTAAATGTGTTTAATGTCACCAAACTCTGCTTTTCTGGGAAGTCTTTAAAGAGACCGATTTATTTAACTTTTTCTATGTCCCTTTCCTCTTGCAAATGCTCATTAGATGTCCACTGCTGCTCAACAAATATAGATTTTTGTGCTGAATTTAAGAGGTTGACTCAGCACAGAAACGATAATGGAATGAGTATAACCTTATTAGTTAAGTGGCAAAAATTGCATAATGATTGATAAAGCCCATTTCCCAATTTGGGAAACTATTTTCATGCATTATATAGTGCCGACATTTCTCTCTCATTTTTCTGAACATTAATTTTGCAGCGCGGTGACAATTTCGATAACTGAACAAGCAGTGGTACAGCATACATAAACAGGAACTTAAAAAACGGTTCAGTTGTTCCCTGCGTGATCAGACCACCCTGACTTTATCCCCTCACCGTTCAGACAAAGCAGAAGAGTGAAAGACCGGCTCAAGATCTCAACTCTTCCCAGTGGAGATCCGGCTCAGAGCACCAATTAACGGGCCAATCCGCCTGAACTATCAGCCCCAGTGATCTGCACTGCTGGCCATCAGGATTTATCTCCCTACAACCACACAGAAGCAATACACTTTAGAGCTACAGCACAGCCAGAGAAAGAGTGTGTGAAGGATGAACAACCCGAGTGAAAAATGGAATCAGAGAAAGGGAGAAGGCAATGGAGGACGATGAGAGGAAAGAGGGGGAAACATGTGTCATCTTAAGCGAGGCGGTCGCTGAGTGTGAAAAAGAAGTCGTGAGACGTAGCTAGTAGATTGATCTCCTCATCAACACAGTCAGAGACAGCGGAACAGAAGGGAGATGGACTACTTGGAAAAAGTTGAAAAGGAGAAAATGTAATACGGAGGCTGTCAGAATGGAAATCAGAATAGAAAAGAAGTTGTTAACAGACATTTTTAATGGCCAAAGCCGAAATCTTATAGAGAGCAGGGTGGCTGAGGCTGCATTTATTTGATCAAAAACACAGTATATTGTGAAATATTATTGCAGTTTAACTGTTTTTTATTGTAATGTTTTAATATGTATTTTATTCGGGTGATTGCATCATTACCCCAGTCTTCAGTGTCACATGATCCTTTAGAAATCATCCTAACATGCTGATTTGCTGCTCAAAAGTTTTTTTTTTGTTTTTTTTGTCAAAACCATAATACTATAATTTTTTGATGAACAGAACGTTCACAATTACTGCATTAGTAATAGAATATCCTATTAGAATAGAAATCCTGCTGCAATATAACATTGCTGCAATATATATATATATAAAAATAACTACATTTTAAAAAATCTGTTAATAAAAATTTATTCAATATTTAATAAAAATATTAAGAATTAAAACAATTTTAAAAATGTAAAAATGTTCAGCAGCCTGAAGAACAATATAGTTTTTAGTGTGAGATGAAAAAACCAAAATATATTATACAATTACTGTCAGATTTTGGTGCTAATTAAAAATTATTAACTCAAGCAGATAGGATCTGATTACCTGCACAGAAAACAGCCGCTCGAGGACATTGCAAAGATCGCCGCAGAGTGAAATGACTTGCCTTCAAGGGAACACAGTGTTGTTTACTAAATATTAATGAACTGGTTATGCGAGTGACACAAGTTTGAGTTCATTGTTTTCCAATCAAATTCCCCTTCTTTTCCCTCATCATTTCCCGTCCTTTCTCTGCTTTCCTATCAATAAAAGCAGCAAAAGCCTGAAAGTAACAGCAAGGCAGAGGAATCACAGAGAGAGAGAAAACAGAGCACTCACATGTGATGAGAACAAAAAGGTTGGATGACTGTAGTTTGATTGCTAATTCCACAGTGCTATGAAGCAAAACAATCTTGTAACCCGCAGTGGTTCTTGACATGTGGTTTAATTGTGGAACATGACGGATGGTTCTCTGTTTAAGTGAGAAGCTGTGTTACAGTAGCCACAGCTTCTTCAGCCTGAGGGCATCTGAACACACTTCACTATCAGTGCCTCAGAGAAAAAAGAAATGCAATTTCACCTAGCCTTGATCCACTACTACTCGTGTGTGTTCTGTGATGTTGTTAAGCGATTAGCTGAGGAAACGAGGAGGCCGAGTGAAAAGCACTTTCTGTTATCTATGTGGGAGTCTATGGTTAGCCTCAGAGTCATTTGAGATCATTAAGGTGCAGACACCTTATTTAAATGCAAAGCTGCACGAGTTAAAGTCTGCTCTCTCTCTCATGCCTGAAGATTCATCTGCTGGGAAATGGCAGTAAGAGTAAACCCTGTCCAGACTAATTTCTCACCCTTTTTGATACTGATATTGTCAAGTGCAAAGTATGCCATGAAGGTCTTATTAAATTGGACATTTTTTGAATAACAAATCCTACATATAAAATAGATTTTAAAAAATCTGAGACCACTATGTTTTTTAGATTTCAAAAAGATTTTGTTATAAATTGTACTATTAGGATAATAATTTGACTAAAATTTAAACTATTAACTTAATATCAGAATTACTTAATATTTGTATGTAAACTACTATTCCAATTTTTATGTATTAGTTTTATTAAAGAAATTAATACTATTATTAATTAATTACTAATACAGCAAAGACATTTAGAATTACAAAATATATGTGTTTCAAATAAATACTGTTCTTCATCATTTCTATTCCATTCAATTCATTCTTTCTATTCCATAAAAATATTAAGCAACATAACCATTTTCAACACTGATAAGATGTTTCCAAATCAGCATAATTTCTGAAGGACTTTTTTTTTTTTTGTTGTTGTTTTATTTTATAAACTTATATATATATATATATATATATATATTTCACAATATTTCTATTTTTACTTTGGTATTTTTTATTAAATAAACGCAGCCTTGGTAAGCATAAGAGACTTTTACAAAAACATAAAAAAATCTTACTAACCCTACTAACTCTTAAAAAGTAGTGTATTTGGTAGAAATATTATTTAGACAAATACACTACCATACAAATACTAAATATTTAATATTAAGTAAATATTTAGTACTTCTGTCACAAATTTTCTTAATTTGATTATTGACATAGAAATATGTCAAATATTAATGTGCTGAATGTGTTAAATATTAAACATTACATTTTTCTACATTTTTCTAAAGATAGTTCACCCAAAAACCAATCAGAGCAGAGCTCAACATTGAGCCGCACTGTGAAACAGCCAATCAGAGCAGAGCTCAACATTATTATTCACAACCCTTCCAAATAAGGTAATAACAGACCATTTAATTCTAGGGACAAATCCTAGGGTTTTAAATGGATATGTAAAACTGTTTCTAGAGATTCTTTGCCCTTACCTAAGCCACATACCTTCTATGTAGATATCAGAGAACCATTTAAAATATTGTATCAATGCATTCTATGGCACATTTAAAATTGGTCAATGACACAGTTTTATATAAAAGTTTCCAATTCACTTTAAAACATTTGAGACCTTGGCTGTAGCACAAGATACTTTCAGAACCAGTATATTTCAAATGTAAGCTTGTTTAATTAACAGCTTTCAAGGTTCACAATGCTGAACTATGAGGATTCGAAAAAGGTAAAATTAGCACACAGAGCAGCCAAGATCACTACAAAAAGCACCCACAGGGGGAAGGATTTCACAACACAACCTTAACTGATTATTTTAAGATAAGTATTCAGACTGTTTGAAAACCATCCTGGAGGTTGAATGACTTTTGGTTAATTAGACTAACAGCATTCTGATCTTCAGTTAGTCACTTGCAAAGACTGAAGTGCTTTTAAAGACCTCTGACGGTGCTCCTCTCCCCCTGTCAGGACACAGGCAGAACATGTTGTGTGGTTGCACCCAAGGCCAAATCTTACATGTCTGAGCACGTGAGGCGGCCGTCCCAACCGTACCAGCCTCTGATAAAACACATGATCCTGCCAAACATTTCGCACACTTGCGTCATTAAAGAGCCCTTGACAACAGAAGGAGGGATGAAAGAAGATGAGAAATGAATGGCACTATATCTTCACCGCTAACTTTCTCATTCTATCTCTCATTCTCATCTTCGGTCAATGGAGGAGGTGGTATCGTGGGTATTTTCCATGTCACACTAAAACCAAAAGTAGTCTCAAAATGAGCCAATCACCGGGCCGAAAATGTCCAACTTTCATTTTTGCTCAATTTCACAGGACTTTCCACGGCCTCCTACACAGGAAACACTTGTACCGCTATGTGCTGTCACACTCTTTCATAACCACATCTCTCAGGTCATGGCTATTTCTCCAGCCAAGACTTTAAAGAGATGAAGAGAATGAAAATGAATCTGAAGGAGAAAGGAGACTGGAATGATGCCATTAAGGCTAAAGAGTGGTAGAGACAGAGAGAAAGCATGAACTGAATCAAAAGAGGGGGTAGAAAAGTCTTTCAAAGAGAAAGTGGAAGTGAAAGCCTGCATCGGAGTGATTGATATGACATGCTGATTTACCTTTCATACTTAGATTAGACACTGTCTAAAATATGTTTATATTGTTAATCAAATGTGCATTAGTACAGTACAGAGTAATTTAATTACTTGCTTTGACATTAAATCATACAGTGAGGCAGTGTTTTTTGTCAGACTGTCTAATAAATCAGTCTCAGCATAGACTATAGATTGTAACTGCAATTAAATTTAAGTTTAATTAAACACAGTCTGTTTTTTGAACATTTTCTCTCAGAAATTTCCCCTGACAGTGTTCAGCACTTGAATGCAATCACTCAGCAATTCTATAGCTATTCACAATTCAAGAGCTTTTACTCTGAATGAGACTGATACAATAAAGTTGTCAATTACAGAGAGAACAAGAAAGTACAACAGAAAAAAAAAACCTGTCCTCAGGGACGAGAGGAGAAAGTAAATAAATCAAGAGTTATTAACAGGCACAATAATATAAAATACTATTATAGTGTGTAGGTGTGTGAGAGAGTTTATCCAAAACAACACAGTCAGGTTTTGCTGAAAACATGACAGGTCTCAAAGTTATCAGTCGCATGCCTCGCCTCAAATGTCAACCTACTCATACGTCCTCCTATGAGACTAGACTTTGGGGACATAAGGGTGTATAGACTCTAGTCCAGCAGCTTGTGAACCCTTAAACGACAGATAGAACATGCTATGGCATGGATTCTAAAACTGTCTTCAACCAAACCCCTCCGACTTAAAATATCTATTTGAAGTACTGAGATATACAGTAATATTTCAATAATTTAACAGCATATTCCTGTTCATGGTTCTTATATGTTGGTCAATGGTCATACGACATGCAGATAAATAAATATTTCATCTTTTTAAGTAAGTGTTTTATGAGAAACCGTGCCCTACATTAAGAAAAGCAAAAAAAGTATTTTGTGTATGTATTTTCATTATTTTTTACTCTGTCTATTTCCCACATTATTTGTTTCTCTGTGAAATATGAAAATAAATAACACCTTTTCTGTATTTGTCTCTCACATACTCTAGGTGAAGTATGAAAGCGTGTGAAAAATTTGTATGCAATGTTACTTCAGTCTTTCCTTTTTTCTTGTGGTTATGAAAAGCCCTGAAGGTCAAATTAATTATGTCTCTGCTGTGTGTAATAACACCACAACATTTTTTTAAATATACAGAAAATGTGTGAAATCATTTTACCCATTTTTTTTACATATTTCTTTCCCCTATTTTGTTACACACAACAAAAAATAACATGAGAAATGGATTCAGGGAGGCACTGCCCTATATGGTCTTGTGGAATTCGCAGACATTCAAGACATAACAAGTATGCCAAGGAGAAAAAAAGGTCACACTTTATTTTAAGGTCCAATTCTTGCTAAAACATTAACTATGGTTTTTGCCTCAAACTCCTAAACTGCTGCTTATTAATAGTTAGTAAGGTAGTTGTTAGGTTTAGGTATTAGGCAAGGATGTAGAATATGGTCATGCAGAATACGTGCTTTGTAAGTACTAATAAACAGCTATGTTAATAATAGGCATGCTAATAATCAACTATTTAATAGTGAGAATTTGTCCCTATACTACAGTGTTACAGAAAAACAACTATCATCATCCTCATTATATCAATGTCTATAACATACACACTTTGCAAAAGGATCAGTAAGGATCAGCTTCCAGTTCACACACTCTTCACAACACCAGCTTGAGCGTCATTTCACGTTTCTTCTTAAAATAGCTGCCTAATTAATTCTGTATTCCAGTTTTAAAAAAATTCCAAACTGCCACAGTGTATTTACAACATCTCAGCAACACCTCATCAGACTTGGAAACAAACTCTGAATGTGAATCAGGATCAAATGACAAACAAGCAACACTCACACACGCTATTTCTGTTTTATAATGACATATATCTCTAGAGCATCACAATATTATTATGCATGAGCATTTGGATGCTGAATAAACATATCCCTGCATAGTGAACAAGGAAGTGTGCCCATCAGCATTCATAGAGTGTTTCCTGTGCTGACATGTATGCATTTCACACTCTGAGACACAACAACGAAAGGTCACAGAATGTCTTGCATTGGACGTTCGGCACACAGGTTCAGATTTAGTAAACACCTGTGTGTGTGTGTGTGTGTGTGTGTGTGACAGAGAAAGAAAAAGAGAGAGAGAAAGTAAGAGAGACCTGGGAAAGGTCGGCGTAGCTTCATTCTCGTGAGGAATAGAAGTGGTCATCAACTTGCCTTTCAAATTCTAATCAGTCTTTTCTCTCTCTCTTCCTGTCTGCTGCTTCTCGCTCATCAGCGGCATCATCAACATGATCATAATAATCAGATCTCTCATCTGAGAGCTCCATAACACCTGCTGTTCCCCTCTATAACCGTTCACCTCCCACCTCCTCGCTCAGACTGTCTTACTCCTGACTATAAAATCATTAAACCCAATGTTGAATCATTAAAAGAGCAGGATATGTTTGTGTTCAGGCCCTACACACTTCACGCTGATTTTGGGGGGAAATCAATGCCATGGATTTAAATAAATAAATATGATAATAAGATGTTGACCTTGTTAATGTAGATTAGATTTGCAAGCAATAATCAACAAAGACGCAGATTCACATGAATTCATAAAGAGGCAATAAACAGAACCATAAACAAAAATGAACATTATGTAGGCTATCTAACCATAAACAGAAATGAACAAAGTTACAACAAAGAATTCATTGTGGTGACTACTGAGAGCAGAATCTGATGTGATGGAATCTTACATTAATACCGTGGGGGGGAAAAGAGCTAAAACCAGCTTACGCTTAAAGTAGCTGGTCTCCAAGCCTGACTAGGCTGATCAAGCTGGTTTTAGCTGGATGTTCCAGCTGGTCTCCCAGCCTGACCCAGCCTGTCCAGCTAAGGAAGTGGCCAAACCCCTCTAAAACCAGCCTGCTAACCAGCTATGACCAGGCTGGATGACCAGCTAAAACCAGTCAACCATTTTAGGCTGGTTTTAGCTGGGTTTTTTTTTTTTTTTTCTTCAGCAGGGTTAATATGGTAAACTGTGGTATTAAATGTCAATGCAAACTGTGGTAGCCTATTAAATATCAATGTATCGTGCCATGGTATTTATACAAGTAACCTGTCAACATTAAAATGGCACAAGTTTAATATTTTTCACGTGGGGTGGGGATTAAAGAATGGATGAGAAACGCATTTGTCCGTGTTAGTTCATTTACCTGGGGAACCGTAAACTGCACGTACAGGTGTGGTCGATGTCAACAAAGACTGTCTTCTTTTGAAGGTTTGTTTCAGTCGATTGTAAGTAAATATCCATGCATCAGGTTCTCTTTTTGTTCTTTGCGTTATAAAATTTGAGAAGCTGCTCCAAACGAGTCAGCGCGCGAGATAGCTGTCCGAATCACTCAGAATGAACTACGATTCGATTCAGACCGATTGTCAACTCGCTTGATTGATTCACTGAAAAGAACCGGCTCAAACTGGCGAGTTGTTCGCAAGTTGGGTTCTATTTCTGATTCTGAACAGTTGACGTAAAATTCAGACGACGCACGCATTGAATTACTAAAATATTGCCAAAGAAATTTCTCAGGTAGGCCTAATAATCCTTTTTATCAGTTATGCTTTGGAACTCGTGACAGGACGTTCGACACATAACGTTACAGAAATTGACTTGGTAAATTGGCGCCCCACAAACGATAGCACTATAAAATGGCTTCCCTGACGATGCAGCTTTTATAATAAAGAATTATTATTAGTTTGATAATCTCTCTTACCTTCAGAATTACCTGTAATGCTCAATATTACCACTCGGATTATATCATTAATCTATTCCCCTCTCTCTCCGCCCTCTCTCTCTTTGTTCTTTCTTTTCTATATATATCTCCCGCCTGCTGTTTCCCCTCTTACCTCTTCATTTTCTTACAAACCCCTGGCTTTATATCTAAATGATCTTTTTTATTTCCACTGCCACCCCTTTTTTTTTTTTTTTTTTAGAAAAGTACTCCTCCGACACTTGTTCCCTCTGGGTGTCTCCTTCATTTGCTCTTTCCCACTTCTTTTTCTCTCTATCTGTAATTACTACTCAGTCAGGAGACATTTTAATATGTGGCAAAGTAGCTATCCTCTGCTCACAGCTTAGTCATTTTTCATTTTTAACTTTCCCTCTCTTTTCTCAGTTTCCTTCATCCTAAATCTCTTTCCTCGTCTGATCTTCTACTCATGTTTTTCCATCTCCTAAATCTGTTTATCCTGCCTTCTCATATACAGCATAATCCGTCGCATAGTCCTAAACATACTCACAGAACTGGGATAAACCATTTCCACTGCTCATACAGACGCTCTTCATTTAAACAAACCACGTTTTGCACACAGTATTTGAGCACATCCTCCATTTATCAAGGAAACCTCAATCCCCTGATGCACTAGCTGGCAGAAAGTGCGCAAACACACACACACAAGGTCTTCCAGAGAGACGCACATCTGTGTCCCTCTCTCTGTCACTTTTCCATCCCCTGCAGAGGAACATGATTGCCGCCCCCTGGGCCGGAACACAGCGTGTGCATTTGTGTATGTGGGTCTCTTTAACACCACGAGGCAGTGGGACTGGAGAGCTGAGCTCTAATGGTGATAGATTCTCAGCATAACGGATGTGGCTCCACTTCAGATAAAGTGGGTCATGTCTGAGGAGCGGCGATGAATTTGCACAGTGCCAAATCCAAATGCATTAGCCTCTCTCTGTTTTACTTAACGAGGATGGCGGAGGAAGCGCCGGGGTGTGTGTGCTTGTGCCGCACTTCAACCATTTGAAGTGCACATGTACGAGTGCCAACGAGTAAGTATTTGCGTTAGGGTTGTGTGTAACTCAGGCAGGAACAGGAAGTGCTGATGACTCACTCTCATAGAGTAATACAGCGGGTGTGCTGATATATTTTGGCCTGTTTTTCAGATTGTCTCGTTAAGACATCTTCATTGCCTCTGTCATCATCTTTTTTAGACTTTTTATGCCTTGATTAGATAGGACAGTGAAAAAAGACATATGGGATTGGAAATGATGCACTCTGGACTCAAACTTGTGTCCCCGCAGGTGCCAAAAAAGCATCTGGAGACTTAAGTCACATTTAAAAATATCTGAATGTCATTGCATTAAATTCAAAATGTCAAACTGTGGCATATGCAAACCTCAGAACTAAACTTTTCTTGGGCTTGTTTGCTGTGACTTTAATAGACCTGGTGTCAAGGTGATTTTTAATGGATGTATAAAGTCAGGTACCCTAGAAGCGTTAAGACCTGTGTAGTTCAGTATGATGAACATGTCATAACACATCAAATCGACATTAAAGAACTAGCAACAAAGTAAGCCGACTGTGGCTGGGCCAAAAAGTTGCGCTTAAACACACGGCAGAACCAGCAGGTGGCAGTAGTCTTATCTAGTCTTAAGAGAAACCAACATTAGGACTGCGGATATACAAACCACAAACAAAGCAGCTCTTGCTTACCATTTTAGATTTGAATCAGGTTGATCAGACTGTCTTTATTTTCTTCATTCTAGACAGCCATGTCGTTATGAAAATACTGGCGTATTGGGATGTTCAGATGATGACGTGAAATTAGAAGAGCATCCTGTGTGTGCCCTATTGACTTCATCATTTGCTTGCTTTCATGACTTTTGCTTTTTATTCACCAGCTTCTCAGAGTGATCTCAGTACAGAACACACAGCAAAAACTGAGCTTATAAATGCTCAACGATGGCGCAACATTGACCTGGCAGCTGACCGTCAGCTTGAAAGGTGTCTTTTAACTACATTATTTAAATGTATGCCACTTGGTTTGATGTTTTGTTATATAATGCTAAGACCTTCGTATTAAGTGTGACTTGAGTGTCCTAATATATTATTGGGGGTTACTCTATGAGCTCAACTTTTTTTCCTTTTCGTTTTTTTACCTACAAGAGAAAACTCTTGAAATGGCTCACACATAGTGCATTACAGTACTTCTGAGACTTTTCTCAAATGTGGAAAATAAACAGTGATGGTGTGGCCTTGAGTTGGTTGTCAGTTCTGTAGAGATGCACAACAGCAACTGGGCTCTGACCTTCTGTTCTCTTACTAACAGAAACATTTACATTTATGCATTTGGCAGACATTTTTTTGGCAGACACTTAGATACAAAGCGACTTAAATGGCATTCAAAATGTAATAAGTTTTTGCTTTCTCTGAGAATCACACCCATGACCTTGCCATTGCTAGCACCATGCTCTATTGTTTAAGCTAACTTAATAAAAAAGTCCAAAGAGGATGTGAAATGATGCGAAGCAGATAAAGAAAATGACATTGGGATTTAACTCACATTGGCATTATATAAATATTACATAATTACACTGTATATAATACTTATATAATGCCAATAGATACACAATATATTATATAAAATAGTTTAAAGTAACTTTTTGCTCAAATCGAAGAAGAAAAAATATCTGGGGGCAGTTTGTTACGGTAAGACTCAACTAGTTTGACCAACTTGGGGGTAATCAGTCTTACTTTTCTGATTCAAATTAGATCTTCTTTTTTGGAACCGACTTTAAAAAGTGAAGACCAGTCTTGAAGAAAAAAAAAAATTAGACGACTAACTTTTTATGACTAGTCTAAGCAGTTTATGCAATCTGAGCACCAGCTGACCTACAAAATTTCTTTCATTTAATCCCAGCAGTGATGAAATGGATGAAAGCGAACAAGCATGTGCTTGTCTGGAGAGGAACGGAGATTGTTTTGTAGATGAAATCACAAAATCACAGGATTTTGAACCTATGTGTATTTTTGCCAATAACATGCTACAGACACCATTAATCATTTTTATTGTAATTTGTGTTAAATCACTTGCAGTTTTGATCTATCAGAGATGAGAATGCTCTATTAAACCCAGTGTCGTGATCAATACATATTGACGTATGTAAGCATATGCCCACTTACAGTGGTTTTGAAAAGGTTATCTGAACAACATCTTTAATATCAAATTGATCAGATATTATCAATATCAGAATCCTGCTATGAATCAGTTTACTCAGGAGTCAAACAACAAACAAACTAATATTCACATGCAAAGTCTTCACCATTTCACAGTATCAACTTATCAAATTAGTTTGAATCTCAGTGTGTCCTGTACACCAAGCACTACGCTGCAGCTCCAAGAAGCTGATCTTCTTAAACATCTTGATGAATACAAAATGGGTAATTGAGAACATGAAAGTACATTTGCTCTGTGGATAGCGATTAAGCGATTAATTCTTATATTGACGTCTGGGGCATCGAGAAGTGTTGGCCTTTGCATTCAGCCTCCTTCCTCCCCTCGCTTTGTTTCCCATCTATCACGAAAAAACAACATTGTTGAGAATCTGAATCCATTGCAGGGGCAATTACGGCCTAAACACAAAAGCCTGTGTTGGTGGAGCTGTTTGTGTAATCATAGTAATTTTACCAAGAGCTACTAATAATGGCTTTCAAGGCCTGTCCATAGCCGCTTTTAATTACCTTGCGAGCTTCTGCATTGATTCTTTTCCTCCATCTTTCCTGCCGCCCCCTCCCCTCCATCTCCTTTCTACAGCTCTTTTATTAATATCGTAAAGCAATAACAACTGTGTCACAACCCAGATTTCGGCAGTATAATCAACGGGATTAATTCAAAGCCAGAAGACGTGTGTTTCCACCTGCTTTCACTGCTTTCTTTTTGGACCCTCATTCTCATGCACGCGCATCATCTTCGTTCTGTTTTTCGTTTTCTGCCAACTCTCATCTGAAAGGGGGTGGTGAAGTACAAAAGGAAGCGATTTAGCCCCTAGACAGGGAAAGAGAGAGAGGGATGCAGGGTCTACTTGAGAAGAAACAAATGACGGCGAGCAGAGGTAGATGCTGGGACTTGGGGGTCGGGATGCTGAATTAAAGATGGAGGGATGAAAAAAGGAGTAGGAGTGAGAATGAAGGACAAATGCCCCTCTGGCTGCTGTTAAACCTAAAGACTTACCATAGCTCACAGTGTGACAGAATGAATGTGTGTGTGTGTGTGTGTGTGTGTGTGTGTGTGTGTGTGTGTGTGCGCGTGTGCATGCCTGCCTACAGCATGTGGGCTGTGGGAGTGTGTGATATGTTCTTAAACTTGGACTTTATGAGCGTAACATACCACATTAGGCAGCATGTGTGTTTGTGTTTGTATGAGCGCTAGCTGATTTAAACTAACGGAGGACTCCATAAAACTTTATAAAACATAAGGGAGTCAAATCCACCGTCTGCATTTGTTCACTAGACCCCTGTGTGCTAGTGAAGACATGTAAAATGTAACTCAGGGTTAGCTTAGGTTGTTTTGTCCACTCCTGTCCTGAAATTCTGAGCGTGTGCCAGCTAGTCCAAGCCTGCTCAGAGTGCCTAAGTAAGCGTGTGTGAGCGCATTTGTATGCGTATGTGTGTCATTGTTCCCGCTGCAGCTGTATAGTTGGCAGAAAGTCTGGATGGTACTGCTCGGTTGGGATATTTCACAAGTGGATGAGGGCTCAGCTAGCCCTTTTATTTCCAGACTGCCATCGGTTTCACTGGAGGACTGTGGTTTATATAGCTTTTTTTATCCTCTCGTTGAGAGCCTTGTGACATATATACAGTACAAATGAACTAAAATGTTTTTTTGCTTTGTTAGACAGAGCATGACTCGACTGAACCGCTGGAAAACGAATAAAGAAATCTGTTAAGGTAATGTCTTCAGGAGAATTTGTGTCAAACTGCAGTTCCAAATCATTCCTTGGCAAGATGCAAATATTTTTAATATATTCATCCCATGGTGCTTCATGTCCAGAGCAATGGCAGTTGTATAAGAGTGTTTCTTCAACTATGAACACTTTTAGCCCTGTGGAATTTTATAAAGTAACTTACTTTTTCACTAGCTTATTTAATTTTTAACAAACTACTAACAATCTCCAACTGCAAAGCATTGGTGTACTATAGCAGTGGTTCCCAACCACGTTCCTGGAGGCCCCCCAACACTGCACATTTTGCATCTCACCTTTGTCTGATACACCCAGTTCAGGTCTTGGAGTCTCTACTAATGAGCTGATGATCTGAATCAGGTGTGTTTGATTGAGGTGACATGGAAAACATGCAGTGTTGGGGGGCCTCCAGGAACGTGGTTGGGAACCACTGTACTATAGGAACATTCTGTCATATTTTCTGAAAGTAATGAAAATGTCCACTACATCTCAAATGATGTATTGTGTTTAAAAGTGTTATGTGGTGGAAATCCCATTTGTGGAATAATAAGACCACTTTCATTGCTAGCATTTTATGCATCCTAAATACACAGAACTACATAATTTCACACATTTTCACACTTTTTGCATAATTTGACAAAATTACAGCTTGTCTGGAAAATCACTAGTAAACAAGTTTTAAAAAAACTTTTATTGTAGTCTTAAACAATAGTTTTGAATATGACCTTCATATAAAAAGTTGAAATCTGGAAAAAAAGCTAAAATAATAATAATAACTATTAGTAGTAGTAGTAGTAGTCGTCGTGTTAATATAAAATGTTTCTCTTTTTTATTTTTTAATTCTCAGTTTTCTCTCTGTAACTGTGTGTGTGTGTGTGTGTGTGTGTGTGTGTGTGTGTGTGTGTGTGTGTGTGTGTGTGTGTGCGTGTGTGTGTGTGTGTGTGTGTGTGTGTGTGCATGCATGTGACCAGGCCATGCAGAGAAATGCATTCTGCATAATAATGACACAAGCACAATAATGTGTGTGTGTGTGTGAGAGCTGCACACTTCTGAGCCAATGACCGCTAATATCCCCAAGTGCATATTTTACACCCACACACACACACACACACCCATACAGACCCAGTCAGTCCCCTGCTATTCCCTGATATGCACATAAACCTTATGCTATATTGCTTGGCAGAGAGACATAAAGAGCAATATATAATGGATAAAGAGATAAACTGGGCTTGGGGGAAAAGAAGGAAATTGAGGGAAAAGAGAAGGGAAGAGAGATGGAGCGAGTGAGACATGTCCGCTTTACATTCCTCACCATGACAATAATGCAGAGAGATGAGAAAATTAAAAATTGATGTGAGTAAATAGTTTTAAACATCCCACTGCTGTACAGAAAAGCTCCCGCTGGATATCACCCAAACTGAATGATGACTTGAAATTCAAAGAGAGCGACAGACAACAAGAAGGTGAGCAGAGAGAGAAATGAGACTTCTGAAAGTGAAAGTTCAGAAAGAACTTTAGTGCTGGAAGGAGTCATTGAGGGAAAATATGAACAAAATACAGAGTGATAAACAGGCTGGGCGAGAAGAGGGGAAATGAGGGAGAACAAGGAATTTAAGTGAAATAGAAACGTGAGAAAGATCTACTATAATAAAAATGCAGTACAGCACAGATGTAAAGTGCACACTTCAGCAGACCGAGAGAGAAATTAGGAAATTTAAAGAAAAAGTCAAAGAGAGAGACTATTAAGGAAAGAAATTAGTACTGGCCATAGGGACCGCTGGGTGTGAGAATCTGCAAGAAAATTAAAGTTGAATTCTAATAGTACATTTATAATACTTAAAGTATGCTGTATAATGTTTAGGAGAGAATGTTTTTTTTACCCTGATAATGTCAAAATTTCACTTGTATTTAAATATACTTTATTGTACTGGATTTATTTTTTATATGGATGTATTTTATATTTAAATATGTAATCAGTAAAAATGATTATCAGCGATTTGATAACTCTGATTATTTTAATTCAACTTTCAGCGCAGTTCAGAGTTATTCAAGTTCAAAAGAAAAGCATTTATTTTGTAACATTGTTAATGCTTTAGTGTCACTTTTGATCAATTTAATGCATTACTGCTGAAAAATATTAAAATATATATTTTTTAAATCTCACTGACTCCAAACATTTGAAAAATGGTTATTATAGTTAACTAAAACTGAAGCTAAAATCATTTTTTTTAAAAACAAGAAAAATCTTCACTTGAAATAAAATAAACTATTTAAATTTTATATATTTTAAATATTCTTTATATATTTTAAATATAGATAGATAGATATTCCTTGAAATACTTTATAGAGTGTAAATCAATGGTTCCTGCAGAACATTCCACCTCTTACCTGTAAACATATATTTTTTATGTATATTATAAATTATGTGGTGGACAGTTCTGCTACTGTCAAACTGAGAACAATGTATGTTTTTTGTATAGAATACACTATATAATTGAGGAATTCGTAAAAGAAACATGAATCAAAGCATATCTGCTTAAGCTTCAGTTGTTTGCAGCTCCCTAAAAAAAGACAATAGAGAGCAGAGAGACTAAAGAGGGACAGTGGTGTAACAATGTCTGGTGGAGGTGGAAATAGAACCACAACAGATTTTCTGTATGTAAATGAGCACAAAACAGCCACAGGCGTCAAATTTGGACACCTGGACTGAATGCCCTGCTACAGAGCACCTGCCGAACACACACACAGCTTCCTCTACAAAACACAGCCCACGGCAACTACCATGACAATCACTTTCCCCTACATCACAGATATCACATCATAATTCGAGTGACCACCAGGAATAGCTACTGTATGTGTACAGGTGTGTGTGTGTGTGTTACGGATAAAGCTGAAGAGGTCAGAAGCCAACAGAATGAGAGAGAGAAAGGGGCAAATGTTGTTGAAAAGCTTAATATGAAAAAAATCCATACAGATGTCAGATCTGCAGCCTGAGTTTACCTCCAGGACATGAAGCAAGAACAATTTTATACTGCCATTTCCAGCCATGTTAGAGAGATTCGCCTCAAAATGAGACCTTCCTTCAAAGCATAGTTCACCCTAAAATGAAAATTCTGTCATCATTTACTCATCCTCACGTCATTCCAAAGTTGTATGACTTTCTTTTGTGGAACATAAAAGAAGATATTTTGAAATATGTGACCCTGGACCACAAAACCAGTCTTAAGTCGCTGGGGTATATTTGTAGCAATAGCCAACAATACATTATATCAGTCAAAATGATCGATTTTTCTTTCATGCCAAAAATCATTAGGATATTAAGTAAAGATCATGTTCCATGAAGATCAATTTCCTACCAAGAATATATCAAAACTTAAGTTTTGATTAGTAATATGCATTGCTAAGGACTTAATTTAGACAACTTTAAAGGCAATTTTCTCAATATTTTGATTTATTTGCACCATCAGATTCCAAATATCCTATGGAATCCTATCCTAACAAACCATACACCAATGGAAAACTTATTTATTCAGCTTTCAGGTAATGTATAAATCTCAAAATTGACCCTTATGACTGGTTTTGTGGTCCAGGGTCACATATATCCTTGTGTCCATACCATGACAATTGGTTCTTCTAAATGCATTCTTCTCTCGTTTTTCACAGAAGAAAGTCTGGTTTGGAATGACATGAAGGTGAGTAAAAGATAACAGAATTTAAATTTTTGGGTAAACTTCTTTTACCCTGAAACAACCACCTGCCTGCATGTATTTTCTGCAACCAGTCCCTTAATAACCAATTCTGTTCGCTTCAACAAAATCCATGTACGCGCTTAAATGTCATATGCTGCCATCCATCTTCCAAATATAAGCAATCTTTTTTTTAATTAGACAATTTCCTGTAGCAGCCAGTCACATTCCTCAGAGCTTCATTAGTTGAACACAGATAAGGTGAACAAGAATCATGGGTAATTAAAGCGGTATATACTGACAAATTCCACTCTTCCCCGAGGTGCTAGAGGCCGATATTCACCTCAAAAAGTGAATCATACAGATTTGTGTGTTTGCATCAGAAATTACTGTTAATATAACAGCTTGCACAGCAATGCGATTTGCCGGCGAGGCAGAGGGGGACGTGAGTCATCCCACCCGTGTGCGAGAGATGATAACATTATTTCTTTTTCAGATGAGTTGCGAGATTGTCGAGCGCTCCAGGTTTGGTCTCAGGGGTACAAGAAACAAGACTTCCAAATCTCCGGCCCAGCCACAGTCACGGCTGCATTCATTCAGACTAAAAACCTTCCTGTCTTATTATGCATTTTCCTATTCTCGCTAAGAGCTCCCAGGAGCCGAGTTCCCGCAATCACCCATCGTCAAGGTCGCAAGTCCGGGATGTCTCAGCACCTCGCACACGCCCCTCGAACCGAGACAATCTCGGAAACGTAATCCATTGTTAGAGAAAGTAATCTCCTGCTATCGGAGCCTCGGGCCAATTCTGCTCGCCAGCCCTGGAAGGACAAACTCTCCGCATCGCCAGAACAACAAGAAGATGACCTCACGGCTGCTTCTTTGTTTTTTACCAAACAATAAGGATTCTAACCACCGCAAGCGCATACTCACAAGCACTGCCCTCGTCCTCGAGGTGTGCTTTGAGATTTTAATTGTGGGATTACCAGCAACTTTTTGATGTTTTTTGTTTGATGGTGTAAATTCATTACGGCTAATGAAGATTTATTTACCGCTTACTAATTATCCCAGACCAAAGGTTCACTCCCAAGCCTGAATTCATTGTTCTCAGGTTGGGAAGGGGGACAGAATTGTGCTGATGCTGCAGTGTTGGATGGTGTTGTACTGTCTGGCTCTGATCCACGTTTGAAGTGCTTATCAATCCCGCATCTCACATCACCTCAATTTGTTTTTAAAGTAATCCCCAGATAATCATTATCGCTGAGAGCATCTATCATTTAGCGTTTGGTGTTTCCTGTGAGGGATCTCTATTGCCTGACTATGTATTCGTTCCTCTCAGTGTGGCCCTTGACCCATAACAGTTGTGCAGATCGCTTTGTGAGAGCATACAGGAAAGTAATTACCTTAATTTATGTTCCGTTCCTTCCAAGTTAAGTGCCAGTTTTCAATCAGGTCCTCACTTTGTATTTAAGCAGTAATTCTCTGTCATTTGAATTCCATTTGAATTTCAAAATTTGAAACGAGACAGCAAACAGAATAGAGAATCTAATACAGCATGCAGTTATTTGAATTTGAATGCAAGGTATGGACTTAAGAATTCACATATGACTGTAACTGCCAACTAGAAAAGCAAAGTTTGTCCAGACAACTTTGACCTTAAATCTTTGTTTTAAAAGTTTAGAAAATGTTGAAAAAGCCTTGAAGTTTAAAGTAGATTGATTGATTGATTGATTGATTGATTTAATAATGTTAAAATTATATTTTGTGGACCAGAATGAAAGAACAATTCACTCTCAAGAATTCAATTCAATAAATTCCTCTTTCCGTCATTTCAGTCAGGATTATTTTGTTAACTAAAACTGAGACTATTTTGCAGTTTTACCTTTACCTTTCTTAATTAAGATAAAGCTGAAATAAAATAAAAATCTAATAAATATTAGATAAAACAAAAAATTGGAAAGTTGTCTTAGTTGTCCAACTGAAATAATTTTGAAGTGCTAAAATCAACTACAAATAAATAACACTAAAACTAAACTGAAATAAAAATAAATGAATGAATATATATATATCACCTTTGATACCATGACTAAGGTGCCCTTGAGCAAGGCACCGAACCCCTAATTGCTCCCCGGGCGCTGGAGTAAGGCTGCCCACTGCTCCGGGTGTGTGTTCACTGTGTGTGTGTGTGTTCACTACTCACTGCTGTGTGTGTGCACTTGGATGGGTTAAATGCAGAGCACCATTTCGAGTATGGGTCACCATACTTGACAATACGTCACGACTTAACTTAATATATATATATACTAAAATTCAAATTAAAGCTGGAAACATAAACAAAAAAGCTACTTCAAAATATTAATAAAAACTATTATAAACAAATAATATGAAAATAACGCTGATTCTAGTTCAGTGGCGTGTGGCTAATTTAATTCAAATTCACATTCATAAATTAAAAAGGAAGCCAATTCCTCAGTTCTGAATGTTGCACAATCCTGCAATTCTCATTTACCAGCCCACTGCAGAGCGCTTCAGTGGGCATATCAGTGAGAGCAGAAGACTGGGAGGGAAATGTGATTGTGTTTGTGTGTGTGAGCGCTTCACCCCTGACCCGCCACTCAGCTCCAGACGGGTGGGTGGCCTGCAGTAAAATGTCCTCATTGATCATCTGTGTTCTAACTTTGTGATGGTGCCATGTTTTTGCTGTTTGCTGCAGTCAACTACCCAACTAGTTTTCACACAGCTACTTACTCACTTTGCACTCTCTCTTTCTTTAATGTTCCCACTGGATCTTTTAACCTCCACTCTAATGTGTTGCTCTTTCTTCCCAGTGATTCTTCGACTACCTCAGTTGTTTGTTATTCTTCCCTCTGTCTCTTGCTCTAGTCTCCTCAGTCAAGTCTGGTGGCATGCACACTAGCCTCTTTAACTTCCCATTCTCCACTGTTTCACAGACCATTGAACTGTGTAGTGTGGGTGCTGAGACCTTCACGCTGTTCTCCTTTAAACCTTCAGCCTTTTCTTCCTCCTCTTTCCCTCCTCCCTCTCCCCTAACAATATGTACCATGGTAACTGGATGTTTCTTCAACCATGGGCACATACTCTCTTAAACACACTTTTCACACTCACTAGTTTATTTCATTTCTCTACTAACAGTGTTCAGTAGTGGACATAGAAGAATTTTTGTCATTTTTTCTGAAGGTCATGAAAAGTCCTATTTCCACTCATGAAAATTGTGGAAATAATATTTTAGAAAAAAAGTGTCTTAGCTAACATTTTATGGTATGTGTCTTAAAAAATTTAATTTTAATTATGGCTTGAATAGAAATGTTCGAATAGAATAGAAAAATATTCTGCTCAAGTGATATCTTGTATATTTCATATCAATCCCCTAAGTAAACAAAGTAAATCTTATAGTAAATTCATATTTTATAAAGGAATTTTATACTTTAACATTGAAAGAGTGGGTCTTCCTGACATGAAATCCATTTGAAAAGCAGTAAAACTAGATGAAGGGAAAGTGAAATGTTTCCAAGGCAGTTGGCCTTCATATAACAAAAAAAGAAAAAAACCTTATCTGTTGTTTTAACAATCAACCCCAGGACATAAAAGTGCTCACCAAGTTGAAGAAACACCCAACTATGGCATTGTGGTCATTTCCCAATCATTTTTCTCCATCTTCCACACAGGATTTCCTGCCCTACCTCTTACTGTGCTTATCGATAAAAGTGCCAAAAATAAAAATAATCAGAAAATCTGTTTTTATGACTCCGGTTGGTACTACACATTCAAAAGAATAGTTTTAATAAAATATTTCCAGAGTGCAGATTTATTCTGTATAAAACTGACTACTTTCAGACAGGTTTCCTTGGTTGCGTCCAAAATCGCACACTCTCTTGAGTAGGTACTTATTTTGAATACGTAATTACTTGGCAACTGCTAAAAAAGTATGTTGTATATTGTATGAATTTGTGTCACCGTTCACCATGTTGTCATTATCACGTGACCTACCATAGTATAGATTCAGTCGAATCATAGGATAGTAAAATGTCCCTCATATGCATGGATGTTTCAGAATCTCGCTGGGAGTAGTAGGCCTTTTGGGTACTTTTTGCCTACTGTGAATTTGAACATATATTTTTTGTCACATACTGTTTTTCGCCTACTATATATAGTAAGGAAATGTGCAATTTCGGATGCAGCCCTTGTGTCTACCATTGGCAAACAGACTCTCACCATTAGCTGACCATTGTTGCTATGTCGAGCTGGTCGGAATGCTTAAACCAACAGAGTAATATTTGGACATTTTGCCACAGAGCCACAGCGTTTACACATTATTTGCTTATATAAACTTGTCTCTGCATATTAAACTGGGATTAGGGATAGTTTTTAAACATTTCAAATGCACACTTTGGCTTTCAATATTTATTGGAAAATAAGTGAAAAATCCCTCTCATCCACTCCCCTCTTCTTCTTTTTCAATCTCTCTCTTCCTGCATGAGGATGTGCTGAGGTCAGATTTGACTCGTCTCACACACACCTGTCCCAAGTAAGGGCTGCTCCCTCCAGCCCTCTGCGCTCATCCACAGCCTCATTATCACCTCCACGCTCTCCACATAATGTAATCGGTGCAGGCGGCATTAGTCTCCCTCTCAAGAAGCTACGAAGCCTTTCACACACACTCCATCTGGAGCAGGGGCCCGTTTTAGTTCTAATGGGCCCTTCATCCAATCAAACCTAGTGAGGGATTTAGTGCCACTCAAACTCCTGTAATTACTGCAAAAGCCTGGGACCTTTACCTCATGTGGGTAGGGAACAGAGACGCTGTGGGAGCCTTGGAAACTGGTGGAAGGATGAGGCAAAGAAATGAAAGTAGGAACGAGAGAAAAGACAGAGGTTAGGGGGCTGTTAAACAAGCACAAGGCAGAGTTTGCAAAGTCATGGCAACTCTGTCCCCTATACGGAAGAATGTTCACCTCTGTGGCAATCAACCACAACATCCACTTAAGTCTGGCTCACTCTCCTCTCCACCTTTCTTTTCATGTCTCACAGTCTCGTCTTTCATTTTTACTCTCTCTCTCTCTACATTAGCAGCTCTGTTTCTCACTAGTCTCTCTCTAAGATAAAATTCCAAAGGTGATTTTCTTGGTTGGAGAACAAAACTGAGGTTTTTGCTCATGATTTTGTGGTATTTTCAAAGTGAGAGATGAATAAAAGTACATATTTTCAAAATCAATTAGTCACAGGTATTTAAAACATCTGAAAAAATGTACTGAAACAAATCTGTAAAAATGGGGCACAATGCACTGTATTACTATGAAGGAATTTTCTGTATTGATTGCTTACAATTATTTTTTTTAACCTGTATTTTGAATTTTGCACTTCATTGGGTTGAGTTTTAGGGTTAACAGAAACATGTGTAAAATTAATTAATCATGTCCATACAGATTTTTTCTGGTTTTTAAAGCCACAAATTATTTGTAATTTTTTTTAAAAACTTGATTAAAGTTATTATTTGAAAAATACTTTGACAGCCCTAAAAAATATTTTTGTTGCTCCATGTGGATCCCTAGATCCAAAATCTGAAAGACCCTAAACAAAGTATATATTTGAATCATGTGTTTAGGCTTTAGTACCAATTTAGTACCAGTTATTTAAAGGCACAATATATAAGATTTTCGTAAAAAACATCCAAAAACTACTTGCACAGTGTTATATATTTTGTGCAGTTGAAATATATGCATCCCAAAAGTAACCCAAAAGTAAAATATGCATCCCCTGGTCACTGTCGCCTGTCAATGACATAATATCTGCATATCCCCAGTTTCTGCTTTTAGAAACTATAGCAACACACGGACACAAATGCTGCAGTACAGTTAAACTAAATCCATTACGGCTATCGCAAATAAATTGAAAATGAACATGAAAAGTGTTGACCGCAGCATTTAATTTAGATCTGCTCAATGTTGCGCCATGATTTTTAAAAAAGTTTTTACAAGGTGTTGCGCATTATAACCAATCGCGCACGAGTCTGTTAAGCTTATAAATGCAATGGCCAATCAGAGGCATTCAGATGAGTTTTTTTTCTTAACTGCACGCATTCACTGACCGAATTCTAATTCTGGTTTTAAAGACTTGAGACCCCTAAGTTACTGTGACCCAAAATACCATTAAATTACCATTTATCTTCGCACGTGTTTGAAAAAAAAACTAATTTAAGATTGCTAAATTTCTATCTGATTCTCAAACTGTGAAATAAAGGCACTGAGAAATAATGCATTGCTATTCTGCAAGCTTATCCTCCATGCTGAAACAATGCATTGCTATCCTGACGTCTTATTCTCCATGCTAAGAAAGACAAAGTCAGGCACCAGACAGCAAATCTGCCACTCAGACATCTCCCAGGACAAGAGGAAGAAAAATTAGATCTGAATCAGACTGCACTTCACAATCCAAGTCTGAATTATTGACAACTCGTGTCTGGCGAGGTTTTGCCTTCTCACAAGTGACACAGACAGAATCGGGTCCAGTACGAACAGGCACATTTCAATAATTCACATACTTATCAGAGAGCAAGCACTTAAATTCCCACAATGAATGTGCTTGGATTCAATCAAAGCCAGCCGCAGAAACAGTTTGAGAGTGATAACCCTGAAAAATATGCCTGTTTAATTGGCGCGCCTTTCTGAGTGTGTTTCATTAGACTTAAAAATAGTCTAGACTTCTGGGAGAGAGACGGAAGAGTTTCAGTTTCATAACAGCGGTGTGCTGGCCTTACTCAATAACGTTTGTAGTCAACTTGACCACAAGCGTCTTATTCATCATTTCTGTCATTTAAAAGCCGCACAGTCTTCCAATAACCATATCTTCAGCTCTGAAATGAGTCATAAAATATTGTGTCTAATATGAATGACCGCAGGCAGGCAGGCGATGAGAGCGAACAAGAAAATGAAAGGAGTGTCTAATCAGTCGAATCAGATTGAAGATAATTACGGTGAAATACAGTTACCGAGACACGCCACCTGCGACAAACCCAGCCCTTGTAACGGCACCATAAAACACAATGATAAATCCAGCCCTTCCTTGAAACGATTTGAAATAGGTCTGTTCCTCCCTGTTTATCTCCTCGTGCTCAAATTAAAGGTGTTCACAAGTTTTAGCACACATATGATTCTTACTCCGTGTTACTGAGTAGCAATAGGATCCCTAAAGGAACATCTGTTTATATAGGTCTATAAAATGTTTAATCAGTTACAGTGATAAGAGAAAGCCAGGTAGCTATAGGTTGCATTTATGTATTTGTCTATTCTGAGCCTGGGTTTAGTGTTCACTGTGAAATGAGAGTAAAAATAGGAAGCGAGTACCTGAAGGCTTTACTACATGTCTGTTTTTAACATACTGGTAGGAGGGCTTCCACTGTAATTAAATGTCAACATTTTTATTTTACTGGGGAATTACACAACCATGCACTGGAATCAAAGGATAAACCTTGGCTTAAGATAAAAGCTTCCTCATGGCATTACAGAATAAAGTGTCAAGTGAAAATACCAATTTCTGTCCTACGTGTGCTAATCCTATAGCGCCTACCCTACATAATGCACCGATTTTGCATCTGAATAAGACTAGGAAATCAAACGTCCAAAACAAAAGATGTATTTGATTTCCATGCCCTATATATACAGGGCTCCAGACTAAAAAATGGCTAGGGAGCTTGTGAAATGAAATATTTAGGAGTCAGATGTCTTTTTTAGTTTACAAATTGCCTGATAAAGACTGTTTTTCAGAAGTGGTGTAATTCCCATTTTATACTGACTGTATTTGTGTCATATAAATATCACTCTGTTTTGTAATAACATTTATTCCTGAAAAAAGTCAAATATTGTGTTTATTATGGTTTTAAGATGTCACCCACTTTACAGTTTTACTCCCAAACAAAGTTACTCTAACAGTCAGTTCAACATTACAATTGGACCTTACTGTGGCAAACAATGACCACAACAAATATCTATATTAAATCACAAATAATCGTTCTTGTTCGTGTCAAATCGGACATATCTGAAAAAATGAATCACAGTTTAGCACAGGAACAGCAGTAATGTTGTTCGCTGTTGCAGTACTCACTCACGATTCACTGAGTGAGTCTGATTCAAACCACTACCTCACAAGCTAGTTTTGTGAATCTTTTTGACTGACTCATTAAAAAGAATCAGTTCAAAAGAGTCATTTGTTCACGAATCAGACATCACAACTCATGCTGTTCGCTGGTGGGAAACACTAAGAATAACTGCCAAAACCACATATAGACGCACAAAGTTTTCCCAAATGCTGCCAATAGCAATTAGATTTTAAATTGTTGTCATCAATTTTTATTATTTGTTGCATCTGAAACCATTTTAGTCACAGCATGGAGCCCTGATATATTATTATATTATATTTTTCAACCTTTATCCACATGACTGGTCATGTCAAACTGTATAATAAGGCAACTATTATAACTACAATATGTAATTGCATTTTACTCGAAGAAAAAAGAAAATCCATACAAATTTTCTTAAACTGTACAGCTATTTTTATACTTTTTTCCAATTAGGAGGCAATTTGGCCCTCCAGCAGAAGCAACATTGACAGAGTCCCAAAAAATGATGAAAACAGATTCAAACCAATGACTCTCATATTGCTTGCCATCGAATAAACAAATAGAGATGATTAACTGTGCAGGGCCAGTGATGAGAGAGGACGGGCAAAGAATGCAGCATGCAGAATGCGGCTGGCGCAGTTGTGGCCGTTAACTGTGTGTGTGCTCGTGTGTGTCAGTCACACAGCACTGCAAAAAAGGGCACGCAGAGGGAGAGAAATGGAGAGAAAGACAATGAGAGAGAGGGAAAAAGAGAAAGAGGGGCTCAGATGGAGAACACAACATGAGTCTGCAGACCTGTGCCCAAGGGACACACACACAGTCACTGAGCCTGGTACATTCTGTATTTGTTGTGCTGGGGGAAGGGGCAGTTTTACACACACCTCCACCCACATACACACTATTCTATATCTTTCTTTTCCCCTGCTCTCTCAGTCTATGATGGAACGGTTTCTTAGAGTTTCAAGTCTCTTCCTCCCATTATCCCTGCCACTCCATCTGTTTCCCTGGCAGTCTTCTACTTTTCCACCCCGTTTACATCTTTACCTCTTCTTCATTGTCTAGTTCTCTCTTTTTCATTCTGCTTCAGTAGGTAGAAAGATCATTTCATCTCACACACTTTCCTTCTTTTTCTCTCCCCCATCTTCTCCTCTTGCTACATCTCTAAGAAATGAACTTTTCCACATTTCTTTCTGGAAACAGGATATGCAGTCCGATATAAAAATCTTCTATTGAGTTAAACGATGAAGGGGAGTTTTCTCCATCCTTCTCTCCCTTCCCAACCCCCCCTTTTCTCTCTTCTTTTACCTCGTGTCACTGGAGAGATTAATGACAGTCATCTCCATAGCTCCCTCTTGACCTCCAAGGTCCAAATGAAGAGATACCCTGCCATTTGAGCAATGAGTACATACATATACCCATAATTGCAAAGCCTATACCCACTAAAATACAATTCTACACATTTCTTCATATCCAAATGTGGCTACAACTACAGCAAGAATAGCAATGTGTAGCTACAGAAAAAAACATCAGTTGCTCACTGATTATTAGACAGTATAAAACAAACAACCGCGCACACACAAACCTGCCAGTAGCTTGGACCACAAATAGCTCCTGAATTCAACAAAGGAACGCTTTTAGAATCTCAAACAGATAAACATGTTAATACTGTTTCCATAAAATTCAAAACATGAAGTGAGGAACTGAATTGAGGAACTATCATTTCGCTTTTTTGGCCCCATTCTGCAATGCCTTTACTATTTACATACCTAGACTTTATTAAAATGTACATATTCTGTTCATTACACTGCTTATTGCAATTTCTATGAAAATGTCATTTTATAAAAGTCAAAGCGTTTTGTTTTCACTAGAAGTGGGTTTCTCACTCTATTGAGCAGGGGAGAAGGAAAACCCGGAGTGGATCTCATGGTAGAGTGGTTCTATTTTGAACGCTGTTAGCAAGAATGAGAAATATTGGTCATTCCGATCCACTCACTAGGCCTACTCCAGACCTTGGCGACGCGCTACACTGCCTGATTTGGGTTTGTTTTTTAATATGTAGCCTACGAACTAAATTACATTTTTTGGTCTGCAATATAAGTTATAAGTTGGTTGATGATGGACTTTACATCGGAACGGATGCGTTTCGGACGTATAGGCACAAGTTAAAGACACCTAAAAAAAAAAATTTTTTTTAAGTGTAACTGCTTTTTCTTTTTGTCCCAGGCTATTTTCGCTCTTGCTTAATAATTATTAATTTGAATCATCTTACAAACAGATGGCACAGCTTGAAGAGAAGAATTAAACGGCCAGCTAGTATCTTCAAGATGCTCTTGTAATCCAAATCCCAGGACAACGGCAGATGCACTTACCATGCGATGGCAAGCATGAAATACGCGGCCCGTGTTGGGATTTGCTCTGACAGTCTTGTATTTGAGACTGATTTGGGATAGTAACCCCTGCGCAGAGGAGCTCAGAGCGGGACCTCCGAACAGCGAAATCCACAATGACATGATTTCATGGTACCTGCGCTCCTGTACTGACTGTCGCAATGGCCATATACGTAGGCTACGCATCGAGATCTCAAAGGACATCGGTAAATGAATGAACATTACGCATACACAAAGAAAAAGCACTGTGCACAGAACAATGATGCGCGCGACAACAAAGCACGCTGTGAATGCACCTATAGAAACGTAGCTATCTGAAAATGAATTAGCAAGCACATATGTGTACTGTTCAAGCAGTTATTGAGCGAACTCGCTTTATTACTAAAGCAAACGGAGTCAGCAGAGGTGCAGGTGAGTGACGCAAACTGACCAAAATAAACGATAATTAGCCTGAACTGCGCCTATGTTAGCAGAAAGCGTGAAAACCGGAACAGAAAGAACTTTGAGGGGAACAAAATTAATTTCACTTTCGTATAAATGTTTAAAACAAAGGCTAACGTGATTTCTAGCACATTTTATACTGGAGATGTGCTGAACCCATGATGTTGTAGGCGATGCCGATGTGTTTACATATACATGGCTATTCTATACATCTAGCGATGGCAACATTGGTGAACAGATCAGTATAGTTCTCTCTAGTGAAACATCTGTCCGCGTTCATGGCAAGTTAACTTCCAAGTGTTTATGGAGTGAATAAATATTGTCTTACCTGTCTGCGAATAGGACAGGAGCAGTAGGAGAGAAAGGGGAGCGCAATACTTCCAAAAAGAAGAAAATGCCATCGTGTGTGTTATTCCGATCTCTCTGTTAATTCCTCTTCCTTTGATAGGAATTAGAATAACATGAGCGCGCAGGCTCTCACCTACGAGTTATGTCTTTTCTCAACTCCAGTGTTAGCTGGAATTGTTGTGTATTACATACTAGTACTCACACACGCACACTCAATCTGATACACTACTCTGAATGAAAGGTGCAAATGTAGCAGGGCCGGTTTTTCTTGAGCTCAGCCACAACCAATCGGATTTGACAATGACCGGCGCACACCCAATCATGGGCGGGGTAAAGAGTATAATAATATAAGACAAATAACCGTTTGTTTTTATCAAAAAAGACAATGTGCTAGACACCGAATTCATAGCGCTAGAACAGCTATTGGAACGAGTCCTAGCCTCCAAATGAACCGCTCTATATATTAACGTGATGAATTACAGCGGCGATCAATAAAGTTTTGAGCGCGGAATATAAATAATCTGAATTTACTGGAAGACTGCGCTTTTTAATGAATCTCTAGCGCGTAATGTGGAATCCGCAGAGATAAATGACAGCTTCACTGACTGGACCAATTCAGAACAAGGAATTAGAATGTGATTCATTCTACTGTGTGACATACGACGAACGGAATCAACGCGATCATTAGCAACCAAGCTGGCATGAAACCAGCCCGAGCGCGACTTCATATCTTCCTCAAACTCACTTCAGTGGCGTAATTAAAACCTAAAACAATTCATAGTCTTTAGAGTTCATCTTATGGTTTGTATTTAGCGACATCGTGTGATGATTTGGAGAATAACAATGAGGTTTGTGCATGGGAGTTTCGTGTGTGTCAGACTGGGGCTAACTTAGTTGTCACAGTAAATATTTTTTATTTCTTAATATTACTGTAAAATCTTGAATACGTTCAAACACATTTATAAGTCCATACAACACACGTTGACCTTTTGGGAAACTAAAAAAGCTGGGTAGCCTAAGTTGTCACATTGAATAGTAGCCGCTATGTGCTAAATAACACATTTTTAAGCACAAAACAATTAAAAAATAGTATCGTCATATTGTAAAACATGTCTCAACCTATTCGTGAAAAATGCTTTTGTCTTGACGACGTAATTCAGCTTTTTGGTTCAAATCTACATTCATTAGTCAAATTTGCCTCTTAGAATGAAAAAAATAATAATTTTATTTTGGAACACGATGTTTGAAATCAACATGCTGCTAACCCACCGCTAGACTAATCTGTGTGACAACTAACCTTCATTATATTATCTGAAATACAAGCTTTGAGAGTCAGATACAAATTACATTCATTTTAACACGACCACGTGTTTCTGGTAGAAGAAATCTCAGATGTTAAATTATGCAATAGCAGCAAACTGAAGAAGAAAAACAATAGGCCTACTGGCTGCTCCAAATCACGCTTTGTTTTTGCCGTTGCCTATTATAGATTTTGCTCCTTTGTCCAATTATAGTAAATCGTAAGAAACACTTCTAGAAGATTATGGTCACAGACAAGCTAGAAATCAACAGCCAGAAAGTCCCTGTGCTGGATCCAAAACATTTGTTTGCTTTCATTCTTTCCACGTGTAGCGCTGCATGGTTGCCAGAGTAGTTTATAATTGGCCAGCACACATCAAACCTTTTGGACTTCTTTGGTCAGAGCATAAATAATTTGAAAACGGAAACATGTATACAAAGGAAACTGCAAGCCATTTAAATGAGAAAATAACCATGACTGTTGACAAGTACCTAGTAGGTGAGAACCTCAAGACATGAAAAATAATTTTAACACATCAGTATTTCTAATTCTAAATTGCAACTCATGGCATTTTGAAATAGAATATTTATGCAGCAAATTAGCAGTTTTTGATGTTTGGGATCCTTCCTGAGTAAACAATGGTGGGGGAAATGGGTTTTCTGTGAATTAGAGGTGTAGGGTTTGTCCTACAGCTCTGAAAAACTCCGTGGACATTTAGAGCTTTTATTATTCAGACCTCTCTTTTATGAAAGTCCATTATCTAGATGATCTAAATGTGAAATGCGTGACCCCTTGGAGCTTTTCCTGCTGCAGGCCATTTACTTTGAAGAGCCCCAAGAGAAAGCGAAATTTAAAAATGGGATTTTTTTTTAGGTCCGTAGCCATTTCAAATGTTTGTACTCCAAAGAACTCGCCATGCTAATATATCCACTTGTTCAAGGACTTTATGAATAAGCACTGGAGAGGAAGAGAGATATTGAATAATTTGTGTAATAATATTGTTGTATTCCATGGCATGTACCTTCATTAATGAACTGTCATTGTTAAGGCAAGCAAAACACAGTTATTAATGGTGGCCTCTGGTCAGCCGCACACTGGTAATAAAACCACACAAAATGAAACACTAATAAAGCAGACAGAAGAAATGAAATGAGTAGCTATGATAGTGTTTACAGTGATTAACTGCTAAGGTTAAAGCATTGGAGGGTAAAATTAAGAAACAGTTGTGGTTATGTGGTGATTGAATATAGTGCAGGCAATTCCAGCTCATGTTGTTTGTGAAAATGTCAAACCATGTTAAGTTTGTGGCAGCATGTAAAGATGAGATGTGTCACATTCTGAAAAAATACCTCTGGACTGCCTCGAGGCCTTTTTAGGTATGGATTTGTTCTCCTTTTCTTTTGTATTCAAAGAGTTTTCTGACACATTTCTAGTTCTTACCTTTATTATTAGATTGGACAGGAGCATAGTTACCACACACTTAGAGACCAAGGTGAAACACAGGTCCAGAATAAAAATGTAGTATTATTTCATACAGTATGCGCAGTGCTATGGCGGTATTAATGATTCCTGTCCTTGAATTTGATTGTCAAGTGACATTACAATCACTGAATCATTTACTGAGACTATTCATTTTTTGGAAAGTAGACAAAGTAGCTGGCAATATGTTACTCAATATGAACTTCTTGTTTGTTGAGCTGTTGTATAAAAACAATATACAAATCACATGATAGTCCACTCGGGACAAAAGCAGTCATGCACATGTGATATTGCTTAATTGTATATTGTAATGGCCAATAAGTCAACTAGCTAATCAGGGATGTGTATTATGTAATAGAACTCTTGACTGAGATATCACAGGTATTTTTTTAATACCTCAGAATTATGAAATGGAAAATGCTTTTTATAAACAGTGGAAATGCCATTTACATAGAGATGAACTCTCTTGAGATTTCTTCAAAGTTTGGCATACATGAATGTCTATCTTAATTAGATCAGTAACAACACTGGAGGGTGATTATGTTGTAAAATTATTTTAATAGCTTTAAATTCAAAGATATGGAAAATCAAACTTGTGTAAAAAAGTGCTACAGTTTCAAAGTGCTTCTAGAGAAATTGGTTCAGTGTTAGTTTGGATCTTATCTACTGTATTTTCATGTGAAGCAGAACATTATATACTTATGTAAAGCAATACCCCTAAAATTTCTACATCTGACTAAATGATCGTACAGATGGCAGTTTTCCTACAAAGAAATGCTAATCAGTTTGAAGAAATAAGCCAACCCAAGGCTGGTGGGAAGAATGAAGCGTTCAATGTCACCTCACAAAAACATCTTTTCAGCATTTCTCAATTTTGCAGGGTTGTTGAATCAATACAGAGAAAATTGCACACCTTTTGTTGAAGAGCACTGCTGCCATCCACACTGGAAAGGACACACAGTAAAGCCATCATTTGTCCCGTCTTTGTATACTTTTTCGATTCCCTGCATAGACAGTCTCCTAATTATATATCTGAATGAAGACCCAAGAGCATAACAAAATCCATGAGCAAAACTCTCATTAACTCTCTTCCACTGTGAATACCCAATACACCCTAATTTTTTTTCTCGTCTTCTTTTCGCTCCTCTCCTCTCCAGTCCTCCATCAGTCTCACTCTTTACACCAGCGGCTGCTTGTCAGAGGCGGTGGAGGGCAGGGACTCCACGCTGGCTCTGTAGATGGGTTTCTTCTGGGAGCGGTCATCACTGAAAGGACGAGAGAAGGAAATACGACAGAGTGAGTGTTTTATCGGGCAGAATAAGAAAAGATTTGGGCCTGAGAGAGAACGTGGTTAGTGAGAGTTATTTGCACATAGACTAGCCTGCCTGGACAGCTTTGAGGGAGTGAGAAGATGCAGGAGCATCTGCTGATGCTCACAGTAATACACAGACTCCACTCCACATGATGGAAGAGGGCCGAAGGTCAAACTCCCACATACTGTAAATAATTTCTAGACAACACGACTAGGGTGGTTTGAAGTACTTACATGGGTCCCTTGCTCTTCCTCTGTCTGGCTCGGCGGCAGAGGTAAGTGGTCATGGATATCACAACCACCAGAAGGACCAAAACTGCTCCAGATACCATGAGAAAAATGTGACCGGTGGTTGTCTCATACCATGCTGCATCCTCTATAAGACAGAGACAATCATTATCTGTCAAACTGACTTTAAAGGTTTACAAACACAAAAAAACAACTAAAAAACTAATTAAACCATTTTAACTTGATCAACACTTTGGTATTATTTTCACAATCTTGGGCAGGTGAGGTAATTATCAGCATTAAATCAAATTCAACCTTATTTACATCAAGTTCTTATTGTGATTTATCAGTTCGTGTTAGTGCAAATAAAATAATTGCTAACTACATAGTCTTCAAATCAAATCAAAATGTAGTAACTTGAATGACTCATCAATTTGATTCCATGGCTTGAATTTTTACACTTTGAATATACTTAACAGTGGTTTATATAAATTTTGTTTCTTCTGACTTAAAAAAAAATCTCTTATTTCAGAACAAATTACTAAATATCTCTACTTTCAAAATGCAGAAAAGTATTGCGTTATTGTAAAACATTAGGGCATAGTTAGGCACAATTATCTGTAAAGCTGCTTTAAAACAACATGGATTGTGAAAAGTGCTCTACCAATAAAATGAACTTTATGTAATTTTTTAAAGCTATACTGCTCAGTTCTAACTGAATGGCAGTCAGATATTATTATCCTGACATAAAGAAAAGTGGCTATCCTGTCTCATTAAGGAATATGTCATATTATGGAAGTTAAATGGGGTCACAGGGTCAATATTATTGTCTTCCACAGGCTTACATATGCCCAAAGCACCACTGTTTAAGCGAATCCATTGGCTCCAAATGTCTTCCTGTTGTATTCAGATCATTTAAACTGAATATTGGATAAATAGTGCCGATAGTGCCAAATGAAACATTTAAATCATATACACCTACTGTACATAAACAAATCAACTCAAGTTGTTTACTATAAGCTGCACACTGTCAACCCCTTTTTGCTGTTCTGACCTGGTAGAACAGTGATGCTGATTGTACGTTTCTTCATGAGGGAACGCACAGTAGGAGACTGAGCCGAACAGGTGAATCTTCCTCCATCCTGTTCCCTCACCTTCTTCAACTTCAGCTTATTGGAGGGCAAAAGCCAGTCCTCTCCCTTGATAGAAAACAGACAGGGAAGAAGTTATTGAGAAATGAAAAGCAAAGCAGGAACTCCATGAGACCTGACGTAAGAAAGATAAGCCGGAATGTTTAATTCTTAAGAAGGGAAGCATGTAAGAAGGTGAATTCCCACTTCTGTATACTTTTTAAATAAAAACTCAACAGAAATGAAAAGAAAAAACAAAATCTACTAAAAGTTTCCTAGGAATCCCTGCACCAGTTACAATAAATAATGATAGTGAGCATAAGAGAGTAATGAAGCAAAAATAAAACAGCACGGTACAATTCAAGGAAACAAACGCCTGTGCAAAATCCACTCAGAGCACATCATAACCGTACAAATGCTTTTGGCACTAAAGGAACTTCTGCAGCCTGCCAACAAAGTCCATTTCAATTTAAATGAAAGTGAATTAAGAGGATTCCCAGTCAAGCCAAAGTTCTGGCCAAAGTACCATTGTTTAAGCTAATCTGTTAGCTCCAAATGTCTTCCTGTTTCCTCTGCTGGAGTGCAGACACAGCACAGTAAACAGGTAGCTGCTATATGTCAGACCGTGCTCTGTCATTTAAGGGAAGCTGGCTTTTCTGGTTTACTCTTTATAAGAAATTGTTCATAAAAATCCAAAGTGCATATTTGAAACCAAATTGAGTAAACGAAAGTATGTACGTGAACTGTCAGAGAATGACACTGCACATTCATGACATGTGGTGGAGGACAGACTTATAGACATCCAAATAACAGGAATGAGTAATTCTGCACTTCCATCTTATGAAACTCTTTGGTCATCGATCACCCACACCATGACATTTGGAGGGAATTTTTTTGATCTGAGAAACAAGTATGCACATGCTTGTTACATGTATGTTACATCCACGGTTACTCACAGGTCCAAAATGAACAATTTTTCTCACCAGTCTATAGCAAGTGAATAGAGATCAAAACCAGCCTTACAAGAAAACATTTGATACTGTCCCTGAAATGATTTTCATTCGTTATATTATATTATAGTAATTCAAAAGTATTTTTGTGCCTATAGCAATGGCAAAACCGATATTGCATAATATAGAAATATACTTCAGTCTCCTTGAAACTGCATGTCAAGATTTTGTTCCTTAAAATATATTCATTTTGGTGCCTCAATATGATAAATATTTCACGTGTTGCCACATGGTGAAATAAATTTCTAGACTTCCTAGATAAACAAATGTTGGCAAATTCTCCACTGAGGTGGAAGATGCTTGAGTCGCGACAGATGTTTTCTTTAGCGAACATCTGTTAAGACTCATGTGGCTTATTCCTTTGATTTGAATCACATGTGTGAGTTATATCACTGATTGTACGATTATCGTGCTCACATTCTGCTTAAACTTAAATTTCTACTTTAACCATTACATTAAATAACTAGCCACTAAGAAGTAACTGGCCCATGATGAGTTTTATTTCCTCACTGAAGCCAACTTTTGCTCACATTTGGCTGCAATTTTGGACCCTGGTTGCACAAGGCACACATATAAAAAAAGAATCAGAATCAGAATTGATTAGAGGAGTGTAGACTGGACTAGACCACTAGAGACTGTTTAGTATAGATCAACCATACACTGTTCCAGGCTTAGCACCTTTCCTGTTCTGACTAAACGAGTTGACAACTTTCACAACCTTTTCCCTAGACCTGAGTGAATAAGCTTATTTTCACTTCAACAACAAGCTGGCCTCCAGGTCTTTCTCTCAAATGTTTGAGAAACTTACATGAAAACAGGCAACTGCAATCCCAATACAGCAGATTTGCAGTAGACAGAGTAATGCATCATGTTTAAAAAACTGAAAGAAGTAAAAAAATGAAGCAAAAAGAGCAGCAAGAGCATTAGATATGAAATCTGTCACCTCTTTAGCCCAGAAGTACTCAGGTGCCTCAGAAGCTGAAGTAGAACATTCCAGCTCCACATCATCTCCTAAGCGTATTTTCAAGTCCTGCACCGAGTTGAAATAACGTGTTAAGTATCCCAAACCAGCCCTGTGCACAGCCACCTCCCGCATATCTGTGAGAGGAAAAAGAGAGAGCATTTGAGGATAAGACGGATTAGTCAAAACAGCTCTGCTCCAGGATACATTTGCATAGCGTAAAAACAAGGAAGTAGGGCATAGAAATTCTGAGTTTTCATTGCTCAAAAAAATAACATATGTACAATATATATTTAATATTATACAAGATATACTATAAACACATTTTTTATGTATTCATAAAATACACATGTATAAACGTCATCAGTCAGTAAGACTTTTTGAAAGAAATTAATACTTTTATTCAGAAATGGTGCATTAAATTAATCTAACGTGAGAGTAAAGGCTTCTAAATAGATTTAGATCAAATAAATGTTCTTATGAACTTTCTATTTATTAAATCCAAAGAATTCTGGGGGGAAAAACTGTATCAGTTTTTTTTGTTGTTGTTGTTGTTTTTTTTACATTTGATAATGATAGACAAATCTTTCCAAATCAGTATATTAGAATGATTTCTGAAGGATCATGTGACACTAGAGACTGGAGTAATGGCTAAATAAATGTAATAAAATCTATTAAAATAGGAAGAGGTTATTTTAAATTGTAAATTTAATGTCTTTTTACTTAAGTTTTGCTAAATAAATAGATAAATAAATGCAGCATTGGTGAGCATAAGAGACTTCTTTCAAAAACATAAAAAAATCTTTTTAAAAGACTATTTAAAAAAACGGCAAACTTTTAAAGCGTTACTTGTTGGTGACACTGATGGATTATCATAAATGATTATAGTATATTAAGTCCAGGTTCGCTGTAATAATACAATGTGAGCATGGATCATCTTGTCTCCATCTGATTATTCATACTGAACATTTCTGTATCGATCCATCTGTTTTTTCCACTTAGTTTTTCCAATAAATCACCACTGTCAAATCATCTCTGGCCACTGTAAAGCCCCCAATCAATACCAATATAGATTTTGTCATCTTGGGAGATAAAGAGTTTTATTTGTCCTCTAATCTTTAAATCCCAAATATAAAACTTCCTTGCAACAAAATGTCAGATGCAACTTGCCTCACATTCAACGATGGACAGATTGAAGCTTCTGGACAATCTAGACACATATGGATCAATTTATGTATATATCAATCAGTGGAGATTTGCATCGCAGAGCGTTAGTAGGCCTACTTTTCATGCTGCCCTTGGTGTCTCTTACTCACAGTGTATGGGGATGGTGAGGGGTTGGGAGGAGTTGTCTGCTGCAGAACTGTCCTCAGTGACACAGCGGTATGGACCCTCAGACCAGGACTGGATACTGGCGATGAAGAGGAGCAGTCTGCCTTCCTCCCTTCTCACATCCACGTCATACAGAAAACACCGGCGGTAGAAATACGCCTGATCTGACTCGAGCCGGTACCACCTCTTCATGTACTGTTGGGAAGAAAAAGAAAGCAATATTTCACTCCAGTAGCTCCATGATACTCATTTCACTTCAACTTAATAATTAACAGCAAGTGATTTACTTTGACTACTTTAGTGGTGATTTTTTTTTTTTTTTTTTGGGGCACAAAAACTTAATTCTTCAAAATATCTATTTTTATAGCAGATTTTAACATTTTCATTTTGGGGGAACTTGTTTATTTTGATTGCTTGTTCTACCTTAAAGATCTTCCTTAACCATATAAAGCCTTACATATAAAATAATAGTTTGAAATCTATTTGTTTTTTGTTAAGTATCAAATTTGATTTGGCCAAAAGTTATATCAAGTTCTGTATAAAAGTAAATACTGATAGCTTGTAAATCAATATGATCTATGAACAGTATAACATACTACTTAGATAAAATGCATATAAATGTCAGTTTTTACCCTGTATGTCCTATATATATGCTTTAGTAAGATGATATTCAAGTGTTTAGTTTTATAAACAATGCTCTGTATTTTTATTGTGGTTATTGCAAAACATTTAATGCAATGCAATGCCAATTTAGAGATATACACATAAACGTTCCTCAAAAGCCTGATGCATCATATTTTATAGTCACATTTCAATATATCTTTCTAAACAATATATGTATGGATGATTATATAAAGCTAAGCTGTTTCAGTCCAGTAGGTGGTAATTAAAAAAAAAAAAAAATCAGTAATGATTTCACAGCAAAAAAGATAGGCTTGCATCCTGACCAGAAGGGGGACGTTTTTTTTTAAATGATACCAAAATGCCTTTTACTTGTTTAAAAACTAAAATATCATTCACATGACAGAAGGAATGTTGTAGAATGTGTATATCAGGTTTTTCCATCAACTTTTGATCAGGTTGATAAAAATTTGGTTAGCAAATATAATGGCTTAGGCTTTATGGGTTAAAACATCTTGCCGATGTAAGGAACACTTGCCAAATTTGATAAAGTATGTTTCACTAGGAGGAAGAAGACTATTCGGGGCATTGGCACTTGGGTCTCACTAACACAGGTTAATGAGAGATTGCAAAACAAAGCATCTGTCTTTGTGATTGCTAGTATGGAAAACCTGTTTTGCTCGAATGCGTTTAGATAGCTGGAAAAGGTGACAAACAGACTCTGCACTGACAGAAGCAGCAGATGCTGTGAATCCTCCAAAGGCCCCTCACTGCCAGATACTAATTAAACCCAGAATAACAGCTCTCGGAAGCTCACTAAAACACACTGCCTCCTGCTGTTTAAATACCAGTTGCAGTCTTGATCTCCAGACAAATAAATTCAAAATAATGTTATTGTTCTTTATTTGCCATTTCCCTATAAGACTGTTTACAAAATCATGAGAGCAGTTGTGTGGATATTTGAGAGTTAGCGTCCCTGACAGATAGGTTTGTAATTTTAGATCTCTTGCTTTCTGTTTATGCAGTAATCAGATCTGCAGCACTGCAGAGGACGTGCACAGACAGCAACAATAACCTAAACCCTTCTCATTTCTCATGAGAAACAAGGTGTCATTCAGTTTCAATCTGCTGTTTTCTTGACATTTACAGACAAATGCACGTCAAAGCACATTGTGTACCAGAGATTTCCTTGTCATTGTGTGTTAGTGACCTTACCTTGGAGAACCTCTCAAAGTGCACTGTGCTCATGTTCAACTGGGATTCTGTATCCACACACTCCAATGTCACATCTTGCCCTTCCAGAATCGGCTCAGTTGGACCGTTTACCTCCAAAGAAGCTGAAGAGCAGTAAAACAATACAGAAGAATAGTAAAACATAGTATTGAATTTGCTTTTTTAATAGAATAATGCAATTGCATCCAAATGGGATACTCAACAGAATTTGTTTAGTATTTAATGTGGAAGCAGTTTCAATGTCACTCTGGTCTGACAAATCAGCTTATGTAACTGTAATATTCTTCTTTCTAAACTTCCTGGTCTGTATAATTTGTTTGCACACCAACCATGACAACAACAGAAAGATGAGAGGGCAATGCATGCTGTGTGCTGTGCACTGTTGTAAAACTAAGGTGAGGCATTGTGTTAATACAGAAATGCAGGTATATTTTTTTCGTCTTAAAGTCTCATGTGCTATGTTAAAGAAACCATTCTTATTGTCAAGCAAAGTTGAACGTGCTTTTGAACAAAAACTATTTCCTTCAAATGTTATCTAACCTTTATAACTATTTCGTTATGACAAACAGGAAGCCTTTCTTTTTCATCTAACTGCATAGATTCCCTGGATTCCCCCTGAAGATGTAAACTGTTGGTAGTTCAGACTAATTAAATTTTGAGATGTGCAATTCTGAACGTTTATATACATTTTCGTTTGTGCAAAGGTATCCAAGCTTTAGTTTAAACGTCAGTCAGCTATACAAGAATAAGTGAGAAATAATAGGCTACAATAAATTAAAAATAATAAAAACTTTGTAAAATTCTAACATCTTGTAGCTCTGCTCTAGGTATTTTGTTTTTATAGATATACTGACAGATTGCGTTTGGTTTATAACATTGATTCTAGGTTGAAACAGTGAAAGGCAGTAAAAATAATGGTTTTGCGAAGACAAGCAAAATGTTATATACCTGAGGATCTTTGGAGAAAGTTGAACGCCAGAACTGTGATGAAAATATAGCCTTTCATTTTGAAGGATCTTGACTTCTGTGTTTCAGAGAAACTTCTGCCGAAATGAAAGTTTGTAAACACAATTTATGAGCGCGAAAGAAGGTGGAGCTTGCGAGACATACCGCGCTATTGTTTCTTTTGTATTTATTACAAAGCTACAACCATGCACTAATATAATGTTACAAATGAATTTGTTAGTTTTATATTTGTTCTGTCATATTACCAAACAAAAATAAAATAAAATACTTAGAGACAACGCTATCTTAAGCCGTGATATCAAAACATATCTAACTCCTCATCCAAATAAGCGTATGCGTCACTTGTATCTAGCATAATATATGTTCAGAAGTTGTGAGTTTACTTGAAAATGCATGCGGTTTAGCCTGGCACCTATCAGGACGTTAAAATTTTGTTTCGTTTTTGTATGACAAACGTCTGATATGTGAAACTACTTCAATTTGCCAATGTTGCGGTTACATCCTCAGAAACCGCTATTCCCATTCTAAAAAGACTATTTTACGACAGGCTACATTTAGGTACTGAAAAAAGTTTGAAATCTTCCATACATTTAAAACTGTTTATTGTAGCCTACCTAATTTGTTATGACATCCTTAAAGTCATTTTTAAAGTCCTTTTACCTTACCATTCTTTCATTTCAAAACAAACTCAATGCGGGGTCATTACAGCAGCTGCTGGGTATGATGTTCCTGAGAGACTAGGCCTATATCATTTTTTTTACTTTATAGTCTTATTTTATTGAGTTGTCGATATAGACATTTGATAGTTTGCATATAATTTATATATATATGCAAACCAGTGCAAAAGTTATTTGGAACAGCAAAAGGTCATGTTAGGCTAATACATTTCAAAAATGTAAAAAGAAAAAGAAACACTTTACATGCGTGTAAACAGATCTGGAGAGAATATTATCTTCTCTTACCAGCCAAAAAAAAAAAAAAAAACACATGACCCAGGTCACTGGAGCGAAGAGAAATAATAAACATGCTGGTTAGAATGTACTTAATAATATGCCATTAAATAATACATAGCCTTGGAAATTTGAAGAGGGCAGAACAGTAGCTAGGGAGCAATGGAAATTCCCTAGTCTAAAGTTCATTGACCTTACAGTAATTTCAGACAGTCACAGGTGACTGTAGGTGACTCAGCAAAGGTGAATTCTTCAGGAAATGCTGCCTATTTGTAGTTTTGAAAAATATCTGTAGGAGGCTACTTGTTTGTTTGTTGTAGACAAAGTGTCATGTCTCATATTGAGAATATGTAACCCCAAGACATGGTTCAAGGATTCTGGTCTGAAATGGATCAGGATCACAAATGTTACAGTTACAAAATTACAAAATTGATCAACAAAACATAATACATAATTAAACCAGATTGGTATCGCTTCGGTCACAAAGTTGAACTTTTTAAACTCTTAACATGTAAACTTCAAATAAGGTACATCAACATTTATTTCTGCTGATACATGTGTACACAATAGATATATATTGTAGACATGAGCTAAACTGACAGATGTACAAAAAGTATCTGCTGATGCTCAGGGTTGAGAGGTCATTGATTGCTATAACTGGCCAACAACATTTGCAATACCGCATAAGAAGGATTCACATATCAACAGTGTAATGCTAAAGATACAAAATGGACACAAAAATAATGGACGATTTGCCCTGACAGTTTTTCCAAACTTTAATTCTAAGTAATAATACAGAGGTACTTGCAGATATCTTTAACAACAAACCTTTGGCCAGTTGTAAAAATGGCATCCCCTTACTCCATGCAGTCTTGTGTACTGTCAGTCCCTGCAGATGCCACAAATACAGTAAGCAACACCTGGCAGGTACATCAAATATGCTAATAATGTCATAGTATTTATCCCCACACAACAAGCTGAATTGACTTTAAATACAGTAAGAGCGTTGTTTAATTTAAATCTGCATTAATTCTACAACCACACTCGCATGTGTGACAAATAATCTTAATGACTAAAGTTTAGAAATCTAAAGTTTTTGTCTTATTTTGCATGTGCTTTTCAAGAGTCCCATTAAGAAAGGCACTGCTACTTCAGCAGAAAACTGTGCTGTCAATTTCAGGCTTAAAACCTTGCATTTACCCTAAGAAAGCAATCACAACCATTCAACCATTCTCCAAACCACTTATCCTCTATAGGGTTGTGGGGATACTAGGGCCTATCCCAACATCTTGGGCCACAGGCTTTGGAAACACCCCAGACAGATGGCCATTCCACCACACAGACACACATTCACACCTTCAGACAATTTAGCTTCTTGCACGTCTTTGGATTTGTGGTGGAAATCAGAGCACCAAGAGGAATCTCACAGCAGCACAGGAGAACATGCAAACTCCACAGAAAGGCCCCGGGCTCAAACTGGGGCCCTTCATGCTGTGAGGTGACAATGCTGCTCTCTGAACCACCTTGCTGCCTTCCAATCAGCACCTTTTCTTAATAATCCAGTTCATTATCAAAACAGCATTAGAAGGTTGTTAAACTAAAATGAAATATAATAAGCTTAAAAACAACTTGCAAACCTGCAAAATACTTTCACATACATACGTACAAACTGTTAAAATGTAAAATAAAGCACTTTTCCACTATCAGGCTGCATGGTTGTAAGCAATACCAGTTGCGGTACAAGTCGCATTAAGTACAAAGTACAAATACAAACCATTCCATTTTTGGGTTTATTGGCACATCTAGCTAACCGTCCTCAGGCCAGGAGAAGCATGCTGGTAGAATGACTTTGGTGACATGGAGACATGAACTTTGGAAACAGAGCCTTCTTCTCTTTCTTTCTGGTAACCTTTGGACCCGATGGTGGAAAAACTAGTGCAGGTTTGGTAACGAATATGCACAAATACCTTAATACTGATAGGCAAAACTGCTTATTTAAAGTTTAAGGTGCAGTTTCACAATACAAGTTGTCCCAATTTTGTTTTTAGAGGCACAAATCACAGGCAAAAGAATCTTACATGACCAAAACGAGAATGTTAGGTCTGACGTCACACGCCACCATTTCCGGGTCCAAACGCTCTATCAGATGCCAAAGCAAAAAACAAATGGTGGTAATATTCAGCACACTCAAAGTGTGCTGTAATACTAACAAAAAAATCATGATCTTAACCTTTATCTCATACCGAAATCTCAGATGGCTAGACAGTGATTCATTCTTTATAAATCATTAATATACTGGTGTCCAGACTGTGTACATGGCAAGTTTAGCTTAAATGTGTGATATAAATGAGATAGCATTCTCAGTTGTCACAAACAATATTTCTTATTTCATGACTTAACAGTGTGATAATATCAGCAAGCTTCAAAGGGGCTCAACATCTGCCTTAATACATTACATATTAAAGCTGCTTTAATCTTCCCTCTCTTTTGAAATACATGGAGTCAGAAATGTTTGTTGTTTTTGTCTAATCTAAAGTTTTGTCAGAGCTTCTCTCTTCCTTTTCTCTCTCTTCCTTAGAGTAGTGTTGCAATGTCTGGTGTCTGTTTCTAGACGGAGCGTCTGGAAAACGCTGACCGCAGTCCTCACAGGCATACGGAAGGGCCTCTTTGTCCCCATCCCCTCTTAACTGCTCTTTACTGGGCGGACTCCTCTCCTCCATTTCCTGAAGATGGATCTGGTTGAGACTGGAGGCTTGAATACTCTGGAAGTCGGCAACAGAGGATGACACAGAGGCAGTCAGACTAGGCCTTCCCACAGAGTTGGGCTCCGTCACAATCCCATGAACCGTGCGGTGATGAAAGCGAATACCGGAACGGTTTGAAAAGCTCTTCCCACAGAGGCCGCACACGAAAGGCCTCTCGCCAGTGTGGATGCGAGTGTGGATCTTCAGAGCCCCGGACTGAGTAAAGCACTTCCCACACTGACTGCAGCGGTACGGTTTCTCCCCCGTGTGAATTCGCTGATGCGCTCTCACCCCAGCTAAGTGAGGAAACCCCTTCCGCAATAAGAGCAGGTGTACGGTCTTTCTCCGGTGTGAATTCGGCGGTGAATCTTAAGTGCCCCGGACTGGCTAAAGCTCTTGCCGCAGTCGGAGCAACTGTATGGACGGGCGCCTGTGTGTACGTTGAGGTGGATGCGCAGATTGCTGTGCGAGTTGAATGCACGGCCACACTCGGCGCACAGGAAGCCGCCGGCTTTGGACGCATGCTGGGTTCGCTGGTGCTGCAGCAGTTGCGACGGCCGGGGGAAAGAGGCATTGCAGTGCATGCATGGGAGCTGCTGCAAGCCCTCCTGTTGCGCGTGGCCCTGCTGATGACGCAGGAGCTGGGCGCAGGTGGGGAAGGTGCGCTGGCAGGACAGGCAAGGGAAGGACGGGAGCGTACATGACGTGCAGGTGGTGAGCGGGCAGTGATGGTGGTGGTGATGATAGTGGTGGTGGGCAATGTGTGCCTCTGAGTCCTTTTGTTGGCGTAGAAGTTGGCTACAGGTTTGAAACCCACGGTGGCACAGACACGGAAAGGCCTGAACTGGTGGGGACTCGGGATTTGCCTGAGGGACTGGGCTGTGGGTGCTAGTGCCTTTGTCCTCTTGTTGGGGATGAGCAGATGTGCTGCTGGGCTCTGTGTTTTCCTCTTCCAGAGAGAGTCCCAAACCTAGACACAAGCCTAGGCCGACAGGGCCAGCGCTGGGCTCTTTGGTCTGCTGTGGTGGGGTGGATTGTGGGGACGATGGTGGTTGGATCTGTGAGGCTGGGCTGGTTCTGGGTTTTAAGGTGTGGATTGAGGAACTAGAAGGAGATGAGGAAAGAGGGCAGCCAGGACATGTGCAGGCATGATGCTGAGCTACAAAAGATATAAATCAATGAAGCAGTGAGTAAAAAGTATGATAAAAATTAATATTAAACTATTTCCTGGCAGGGTTGGAAACCAAGAACCGGTTGTTATTCAGAAGAACATGTACTTCAGTATGTGCACTGGTTGTTCATATAACAAGTACTTAAAGATACATATTGTGAACTGTCACATTAAGTGGCATTTTATGAAAATTGATTAAAAATATTATTAAAATGATTTTAGTATTTTTATTTATTATAAGGCTCTCTGGTATATTTGATTTTATTTAACTTTTACATTACATTCTATTTAGATTTTACATTTTTTTCACAGACTTTTACATTAACTGTTTCCTCCTGGTGAAATGACCTGCCCAATTCAGAGCAGCTGAGTCCTCAGCCATCTTCAAGAAACAGCTAAAAACACCTCACTTCCATCTTTATTTGACCCTCTAACTCTAGCACTCCCTATTTTAATTCTATTTTATCTATTTTTTTTGTTTTTTTTATAAAAAAAAAAAAAAAAACACTTTACCCTTTAAGAATTGCACTGTTTTCTAACTGCTTGTTTTCTTTTAAAAATGCTTCTAACACTTGCTTTCTCTATTCTTTTTCTATTCTATCTAATCTAACAACAACAACAAAAAGCTATGTGTACTGCATTAGGCTAACTGAGACTTTTCATAGCACTTACATATTATTGTTCTTTTGTTGATTTTGATTGCTTCCATTGTCCTCATTTGTAAGTCGCTTTGGATAAAAGCATCTGCTAAATGACTAAATGTAAATGTAAATTTAGCTGGGTTCAGTTATCAAATATTTCTAAATAATGACTGTTGTTACTCTATAACTGACTGCTCATCTATTTCCTTAAAATCTATGTTTCCTATCAAATACTCAGGTTCTTATCACCCTGTCTGGGTTTATTTTGTGATAATAACCTGATGGTTCATATTATTATCTCTTCCTTAATATATAGTTAGGACACATGACTAGATTGCATACAGAGTGTCTGATCTGCATTAGAAAGCCTATGAACTCAACTTTTGCAGCAATACTAATTTATTAATGTACTTTAATATGTATTAAATGTATTTTTATTTGCTGTATCTCTGTTCTGTTGAAAGCTAAAATTATCTCATAATTTAGCAACAGACTGCTGAGACCAGTTAATGCAATAAGTAAATGCCTCTGAAGTACTAAAAGAATTGGAGCTGTTACTCAGAATCAATCAATTCTGCATGTTTTTCAATCCTTTTGCATGACAAAGTGTATTTATAACACAGTACCCTTACAGTCTATTGTAATATTTACTCACCATGGCTTTCATGATCTCTGGGATCCCTTTCCCTTTCCTGCAGACCAAACCGAACAGCACTTTTTACCTGGCTCTGTCTGGATGGGGTAGACTGGGGAGGATGAGAGACTCTGAGCCACGCAGAACTCGGTGTCTCAGTATGTTGCTCTCTCAGTGGATGACCAGTGACTGAAGCATTTGCAGCCATAAGGTCACCAATAAAATTATGCATATCCAGCCATGAGCATGGACCAGCCTGCATTAAATAATATTCATATTAAATAAATATCAGTTGTACATACTGTAATTTAATTTGATATAAGATAAAAGAATATATAATATCATGTTTAAATATGTCACATTGCTGCATATGCACATTTCTTTGCACTGGATGAAAGTAAATAAATATAGTCTTAAAGCAAGAGGATACCGGGGGTCATAGAATAAATCGCATCATGAGAAAATGACACCTTTAGGTACGCGTAACAAGATACGATACAAGCGTTAAGCGTATGATATCAAGCGATACATCGTACTAAATAACAAAACATTTCCATCGATCCGTATCGCTGTGCTGTTAAATACAGGTACGCCAATAAAATGCTTCCGTCTGCGTTTTTGTTGCCTTTGGTAAGCTATTTCTTCAAGCCATGAAACACATTACACGCCCCTTTTAAGGCTACTTCCTTGTGTTTATTTTGGCATGTACTCACTGCGAGTCTGTCTTTGTCCATCTGGAGCGCCCTTACATAATCGAGTGTGCAACAGTATTAATACACATTTATGATTAATGTAAGGTTGGGCGTTTCTGTCATTTGGTAAACCGAGAACCGCGGGTTAATGATTGTTGTCTGTTGACTTTACTGCCCCACTTCTCTTACAGTCTGGCTGCTGCTCATAACGCCATTTTCCCCCATCGACAGCAGTGTATTTCCGGGATATGAATCATGTGACTACATTCCTAATTTCTTTATACCCACATTCTGTACCTACAGTCATGTATCATGTACCGTCTACCTACCGTGTGTGTGTGGAACAGAACTGTCCAAAAACAATGCAAAACATTTCCAGATGTGTCACTCACAAATGGTACAGAGGTGACAGACTGACACTTCTGACGTATCTATCATGTCTCTGTCTTTTCTATTACTGTCATGGTTGCTAAACTTTGCCAGTAAATTATAACGTAACAATTGTAGGCTAATAGACTGAATTATGATGCAATTCATAGAGTGACTTAGTCATTATATAATTACTATAGTAGTTTGTATATACGAATTAATCTATAGTGATAGATGCCCCTTTTTTAGATTCAAACCATTAGAATCTGGGTTCTAACTGCTCACTGGAAATCTATCAAGTCTAGGTTACTAGGAAATCTATAAAGAAGGTAGCCTAATGAATATTGAATCTGTATGTATGTTATGATGTTCATGTTTATCTGCATATTCTACAGTATCTGTGTTTCTGTTGAGCATATGATATGATCAGTTAAAACACTGAATTAGAACATCATTACTTTAAATTCACATATTTACTGAAAAGACTTGTTACACTTTCTGTATGAATACATAAATACCCAACAGTGAATCCATCTGATCTCAGCTTAGTTTGTTTGTTTATTTATTTATTTAATATTTTAATAAAATGAATGATAAAATCTCATTTGTTGTTGATGTTGTTGTTCTTCTTCTTTTTTATTTGTAGATGATGTAATGATGCAATGAATGTTTATGCCACATTATGTATACGTATATAATATTTTTGGCCACTAGATGGAGCCATGAAGACAGAAGTTCTGTCCACAAACCAGGAGACACTGCCTCGGTCTAATTATAGACTACTTGAATTCCACTCCTCTTTTAGAATGTAAGTTCACTAAGAAATAAAAAATAAAAAAGAGCTGTAATACTCAAAATGGCTTATGTTGTTTACATTTGTAAGGACCCATAATGGAGGGGCTCTAAATCTTGCTCTTAAAGATCTACAGCTAGCTGGTTTACACTGAGGTTAGTCAAAAGCATGTTACTACAAGAACAAACAAGTATGGAGTGGCAATGCAGTATTTCAAATTGGCACATCTCAGATCAGATTTTTAAAGTACTGTTTCAGGCTGTACTAAGTGTGCACTTATCATGCTTATCATCGTGTTTATTTAAAGAGTGCTTTTCTCATTATACACACCAAATAACTGTAAGACCACTACAAAGTGAATAGCAGTCGAGCTTAGGCATTTAAAGTTCTCCACTTTTTTGCAGCTGGAAGAGGATGAGTGGGTAGAGGTGGAGGTGGAGGTGGAGGAGGAGCAGGAAGAGACAGTTTTGGTGTCATGGTGAGAATGGAGGAAATGGACAAAATGGTTAACATCTCTGAGGCAAATTAGCAGATCAAAGTTTTTGTGGGGGGAAAAAGGAAGTGTTCAGCCACACAGAAAAAAACTAACTCTACATAGAAGCACTGTCTATATTATATTACTATAAATTATTATATGAAATATATTTCCAACAGTGATGAAATTCAACAACAATTTCTTAAATAAACTTTTTGTATGATGAGGTTGAAATTTTGAGGTTATTTTATAATTCTTTATCAGTCATTTTTATTTTTTACTAAAATAATTCAGAAAATATTTTACTTTATATAGCCTATATTTAATATATTATAAGAGTTCAAATTATAACTAACACCTAAACATTATTAGGTTGTGTATATTAAAGGTGCTTGGAAAATAGTTTAGTACAAGAAATGTTTTTCAAATTTGTATGAAATCAAACCAAAAACATGAAACAAAGTTTCAACTGAAACTAAAATTTCGCCTTGTTATCATCTCAGACATCTTTATTTGTCACTGACCAGATATCCAAAGAAAAGAGAGAGAGAGAGAGAGAGAGAGAGAGAGAGAGAGAGCTTCATCCGTTCTGGGCGGAGCTACAAAAAAAAAAAAAAAATGGGCTGGCAAAATACAACGTGCTCTCTGTATACATAGTGGAACGTGCCGGAATCAGTTAATAACAGGCAGTGACTCGAGGAGTTGACATTTATCAGAGGCTGCTCTGCGACTGACATCATTTCACCTGGCGTGGGAGCCGAGAATTAAAGACAGCAAAAGGGATTCTGACATGCACTTTCCGAAATGTAAGTAATAAGACCTTTTTGTTTATTGACTGAATTTATACAGCACAAAGCGATGGGGAATATAAGTTGGTTTTATGAAATGGTGTAGAAAAAAGACAAAAATAGCCGACTATTTCAGGAAAAAGGTACAAAATAGCTGTCACTAGTACAGGCTACTAATATATAGTCTAGACTACCATTTAGGTACTGATATGTACACTTGAGGTACAACCTTTCAGGTACTAACATTCCCCTTTTAGGGGTAAATAAGATACAAAGGTGTATTTTTTTTTTTAAAGATACCGACCCAACGACAGCTTTTGGATCTTGTGTGTGTGTGTGTGTGTGTGAGAGAGCGAGAGAGAGAGAATGTAAGACAAGAGACAGGTGCCAGTGTTCGGGTTATATTAAGACCTCTATTATAAATTGACATAGCTAAGCGTTTAACAAGTAATCTAACTAAATACACAAAGGCTATTAAATACAAGTATTTTGCTACAAACAACATATGGCATACTACCTTTATCTTTTGCTGTTTACATGTTTTTTTATGACGTCAGTTCAGTGATGTACGACCGTTTAAAAATAGACTCATTTGAATGAAGGATCCCCCAACAACATATAGAGTAGCCTACTGTCAGGCACTGACTTCATTTTTTACAGCTATTTGGACAAACCCCTTGATAAATTACTCCTCCCTGTTCGACTTTCATTTCCCGTTTTTGTTGGGTGTGGGTCTCAATTTTACAGAGAAGAGCATGTGAAAATGATAGCCTAAAGAAAATATATCAGCACGCATTTGAAATAATGTCATGTGGAATATGCCAAATGTCTAGGTATAAAGTGCAACCTAAGTTGTTTTTTTTGGGGGGTTTTGTTTTTTTTCATGAGTTAATAGGTTTACAGTGTCTATAGTCAGATAGCGGAGCGAGAGCCACGGAATCCCCGCGTTACACCCACGCGCGTGACTCACTGGCCAGGGATTTCCGTCTTTGAAATTACAGACAGAGGTGCGAGGGTATCCCAGCCGCTAATGCCCACTCTTTCGGACATTTTAAGCATGAAAATCAATCTCGTGTATAGTGTCATGTGACCTTTAAACCTGTTGCGAGTGATAACAGAAGCATTGCTATTAGATAGCCTTAAAGAATATGAATAGGCTATCAGGTGTTCACATCAATAACGTTTGGTGATTGTTGTAACACATTTTCAAAGTCTCTCAAACGTTGATTTAACTTTTTTCCCCCATTTCATTTTACTTTTAATTAAAATAAAATTAGAAAAAAAAAAGTCAAACCTAGGCTAATAATTCTAAAAACATAGACTGTGTGTGTTGGTGTTAGTCACATGAAGTTAGTTGTAGAAACTGTAGGTCTATACTGTCCTGTTATGAGCTTTGTGGGTCCGATAAGAGGTACACTGGACAGCGTCCTGTGTGTGAATGTAAATGCTTTATATTTTTACAACTACTGTAACCTCAGATGAGTAATGGTCGTGGATAACAATTATTTCACCCCTGCAGCTCATTTTCTATTTGATTAAACTGAACTCATTGTGTTAAACCTCTCTCCGGTCTCTCCTACACAAAGTAAATAAATCTAAATCATTTAAATATATATTGAGACATTTTAGTATGACTTTCTGAATTTGTGTGCCTTTAAAGACATTATAGCCATTGTTTTTTTTCTTAATCTTTCGTAAATATAGAACTTTATTGTCAGTTATACATGTCCATTGTATATAAATACAGTGTTGAGCAGAAGCCCATCTTTTCTCTTTTTGAGTCAGCTTAAAAAAGTAAGAGCCCGAGAAATTGAGTAACTAAAATAAACTGGAATGGAGAACAAACAAGAGAGATAAGGAAAGGAATGATCCTCTCAAGGTTATGCCCAATGGAATTTCCATCTTCCTCTTTTGAATTCCCTTCACCATAAGAATTACTTAATGTTTTGCTGAAACCAGTCACTTTTCCTGTAAAGGGATACCTTGCAGAATGAAACAAGTAGTTCTTCTGTCTGAGCTATAAATAGATAAATAAACCGAAACACTATTATTGTAGTTATACTGTATACAAAACTATTATCAGACCATGGGGGTGCGTAATATAAGCCTGACATACCCATAAAAGATAATAAAATAACTTCAAAGTGTTTCTCTCACACTGCAGTGTTTGTAAGAAATATCTGTGTGTGAAGCAGTAATCTGATAAACATCTATATTAGATTTTCTTTTTTTTCCCTGGTGGCTGGATGAAGTATAGCAATTTAGCTGTGATCTATGCGGCTGATTTCAGCTCATTACTGCCACTCAACGAAATGCTCGACAGGCATCAAATCTGACTCTGAATCAGTATCTAAGCATCTGTTCATACACCTCTGACATACGTCACTCAAACAGGAAGAAGATGTGGTTTGCCACGAAGAGCGTAACGGAGAAAAGGAAATAGTTACAGAGAGTGTGCTATGAGAACCGTCTCCATAGACGCAGGGTTTCTGATGAAGAAGACAGGTAGACGTAACCTCACCACCTCTTTTCCAAATGGAATACCTTCCTCACGGGTGAGAGGATGAGCATTATGCTCCTTCGGTGGAAATTTGGTTCTTATCTCACGTTTGGGGTCAAGATTTTGAAGAAACTTTCCTTCCTTCTGCTCTAGAATACGTAACTGATGCCCACTGGAAACCTCCGATATTTGCATTCTTGTCTTTTTCAGTTTCTTTTAGTGACTAACACAAAGAAAATACATTTTAAGTCATACCAGCACCTGTTATTAAAAACGGCCCTGGGGAAATCACATTACTGGAGAAATCAATCAGATTTACTCGAAAACAACAACAATAAATGTGTATCCAGCAAGATATACTGAATATGGTTATATGATTAATGTTTTACTCAAATCGATTGTTTCAAAATCAAAGGCATTAAAAAGACATTGTAAAACAAATGGTTTATTAGAAATGTCAGATTTGCAGATCTAAAATATCCTGCAAATAATAAATATTTAGTACCATTTATTTGGACAAGATTGTCACTACTTCTAAATTCCAGTAAGTTTCACTATTATATTATTGGATTATAAATTACGCATTTATTTATTGAGATTTTAAAAATCGTCATAAATGAATATCATAAAAATCCATAATATTATTGCTGATATTGAAAATATTGATAAATCAACAATAACCATGTAGATAAGATATTTACTACTGTTCAAAAGTTTGGTCACCAAGGCCACATTTATTTGATCAAACATACAGTGAAAACAGTAATACCGTGAAATATTATTACCATTTAAAATAACAGTTTTCTATTCTAATATATTTTCAAATGTGATTTATTCCTGTGATGTCAAAGCTGAATTTTCATCAGCCTTTACTCCAGTCTTCAGTGTCGCATGATCCTTCAGAAATCACTCTAATATGTTGATTTGCTGCTCAAGAAAGATTTCTTATTAATATCAATGTTGGAAAATGTTGTACAGCTTCTTTTTTTTTTTTAAACCATGATACATTTTTTCAGGATGAAACTGAAAGTTCAAAAGAACAACATCTTTACTTTCACATTTCATCTATTTAATGTCATTGCTGATGCATTAAGCTTTTGAATGGTGTAGGCTATTTATCATATAACAGCATTTAAACAGAAAACATCATAAATATAACAACAGTGTATTCCTGTGTCCACAGCACCGAAGGAAAAGGCGTGTTACCCTCTGCCCACAGTGAAGAAACTCCTGGAGCAGAAGAGAAAGAGAGAGACCTCCTCAGCACCTCCCTCCTGCTCTGCAGCATCTTACACTGCTGGTGGCGCTGCATCTGTCCCAGTGAGTCAAATTATTATATTTCTAAGCATAAATGTCTTAAGGCTGATACCAATGACTTTAATAATCCTCCAAAATGTTTCCAACAGGTATTGGCATCAGGACAATCTCCCACAGCCGGTGAGTCCGACCATCTCTGCTAAATGAGGGTTTTGCTTATAAAATGAGACTCCAGTTTCTTTTACATCTAAAAAATTATACCTTTTCTTTGCAGGAGCCAGTTCAAGCTACACAGATATGGGAGCAGTCAGATATGACCGATGGGAAGTTCCCAGCATTCACCAGGCACATTCCTCGCTACAGCAGTGCAGCCCATTCCCGTTCATGCCTAGTTCCTCCGCTGCACAAAACTTTACCCAGACTGGACAGATTCTTGCCACTGGCTACAGCCCTCAGCAGATGCAAGACTGCCAGGATGCCCAGACAACACAGCAATATGTAAGAGCTCTATAAGTGTTTCAGGCAGCATGATTATTAAAGGATATTATGAATGAAAAAATCAATCTATTCTCTGTTTTCACAGTCTATCACAGAGTGCCCTGTAACTGCAGCCGGGACTGATATGACTGGGACTGTCCCCATTCAGACCTCCGGCTTGTGCTGGCCATCTGAATCCAGAGCAGAGGATCACACAAGCCCATACCTTCTCCAAGAGTTCAGGCCCCAGATGGATATGGTGAAGCTGCAGGAGGCCAGAGTCTTCCTGCAGAACATGGATTACAGTAGAACCACCTGGCAGGATGATGATGGGGACACGTAAGTCAGAAGATATTCTGAATATTGTTTAGGGTGGAGATTTACTACATTGGATGCTGTAACCACACTGTAAAAAAAAAAAAGTTGAGCCAACTTAAAATTTTAAGGTAACCAGCTTCAGCAGATTTTTGAGTTTTCTCAACTTTTATACAAGTTTATACAACAAAAATGTGAGAATCTCCCACAAAAATAAGTTGAGCAAACTCAAAAATCTGCTGAAGCTGGTTGCCTTAAAATTTTAAGTTGGCTCAACTTTTTTTGCATTTTTACAGTGTGCAGGTGTCGTTTGGAAGAATGGTCTGTAGTTGTAGCTTTAAGCAGCCTAGGACTTACTTAAAATGAGTTCACTACTGTTCAAAAGTTTGGGGTCAATAAGATTTTTTTAAATGTTTTTGAAAAAAAATCTATTACGCTAACCAAGGCCTCAAAAATACAGTAAAACTGTAATTTTGTGGAATAATATTAGAATTTAAAATTCATGTTTTTTTTAATACATTTAAAAATGAAATTTATTCCTGTGATGCAAAGCTGAATTTTCAGCAGACATTACTTCAGTCTTCAGTGTCACATTATTGTTCAGAAATCATCTAATATGCTGATGTGGTTTCAGAATAATAAATATAGAGTTCAAAAGAACAGCATTTCTTTGAAATAAAAGGCATATGTAACATTGTAAAAGTCTGTCACTTTTGAACAATTGAAAATTGTTTAAATGCTTGTTTAAATATTTTTTTAAATAAACAGTTTTTATATAAATCATTTATTTATTTATCAAGAAAATGGGTCAGTAAGTTTATTAGTAAAATTAAGTAGTTTAGCATAAGCTTTTAGTTTATTATTCTGAGAAAAAAGTGGTTCTATGCTTTTTCAAAAGATGTTGTCAAGGGTTGTGCGACATGGTGTGACTGCCAAAAAAACGGAATAATATTTCTGAATTCATTATTTCTTAAAGTTACATAATTATTATTTCTATTTTTTTTTTTTATAATTAATATATGTACACTCAAATTTATTTAAATTATTTTTTTTACATTTACTTTTTACTTCTTGGTTACACCACTTGAAAACATTAGAAGCAACTTTTTACTGAAAAAAACCAAAACAAAAAAGTCTAATTTAAGTCTAGTCTTAAAAATAAAGGTGCTTCACGATGCCATAGAAGAACCTTTTTTGTCTAAATGGTTCCATAAAGAACCTTTAACATCTGAAGAACCTTTCTGTTTCACAAAAGGTTCTTTGTGGCGAAAAAAGGTTCTTCAAAATTATAAAAAGGTAAGAAAGAGATGGTTCTTTAAAGAATGATTCTTTGTGGAACCGAAAATGGTTCTTCTATGGCATTGCTGTGAAGAACCTTTTAAACACCTTTATTTTTAAGAGTGTATGTAATTGACCCAAATATCATTTGCAGTCTTATTTAGCCATAAATCTTACTGTATTTCTGGAAATCGTTCAGTTAATGCATTTCCGCAGATTACCACATTAGGTGTTTTACCAGAGGGGTCCACCAAGGTCTTGTGCGTTTCTTAACTAATGAAACCACAGTGTAAGCGTAAATCCTATGGAAAAGTGACTGAAAACAGCAAAGTTTTAAGACATCTCTGCACTGTAAATGAAAAGTGAAACTCTATTTTTACTCTCTGTTAGCATTCTACATATCTACACCGCGAAAGGCCTGAGGGAATATGCTTTTGCTGCTGCGGAGAAACTTAGTGAACTGGGGAAGTTGGACTCTAAAGAACACAAGGGCAAGGTGAATATCACGACAAAATACTGTTAAATCTAATTCAAATGTTTTTTTATTAATGTGCTCACTGACTATCTGTTCTCTTGAATCCCAGACTGCTTTGCTGGTGGCTGTAACTGCCAATCAGCCAGATATAGTCCAGGATCTACTCTCTCTAGGTGCGGACATCAGCATCTGTGACGTCAACGGTCAAACTGCACTTCATCTGGCTGCCACCTATGGTTTCCCTCGTGTCATGCAGGTGAGAGACCGCCTATTTGCAATCCATTTTAAAAATCAAAAAAGCATGCTTCTAAACTTCTATGATTTAATAGGTTATTCTCTATGCTGGACTGCGAGTGGACCTGGAGGCTCGTAATTTTGAAGGTATAAACCTTTACATAGTGTTCCATAAGCATTACAGTTACAGTAACATCTGAGGAGACAATAATATATGGCCGTTCTTGCTTTTGTCTGGTATCTTTAGGTCTGACTCCTCTGCATTGTGCAGTGATCTCTCACTGTGCCACGATAAAGGCTATAAATGCCTCCTCATCCTCAACATGGTTAGCTGATGGCAGTCTACAGACTCAAGCAGAAGATAAACTGATGTGTTTGCGGCTTCTTATTAATGCTGGAGCTTCAGTTCTCAGCCAGGTACTCCGTTTTATGGCCTTTTAATATTTTAGATTTTCAGTACAGTTTAATCTCAATGATAATAAGGTAATGTGTTAATTATTGCTAAAGGACCCCTTGGTGTATAGACAGATGGTGCAGTGACGCTCATTCAATTTTCATTTTTTCGGGATTATTTAAAGAATAGAAAGTTCAAACGAACAGTGTTTATTTGAAATAGAAATCTTTTGTAAGGTTTTAAATATTATTGTCAATCTATTGGCACTGTTGATCATTAATGCATCATTGCCGAATATAAGTATACATCTTACGGTCCCCAAGTTAGAAACACACAAATCACGGATATTGACGTTTCCAAATTATGGTAACGATTTCTGTCGTATAGGAAAAGAAACTATATATTTCCCAAATGTTCCTTTCTGACAGACAGACAAACAATTGATTTTGTCATTGTTCCATATAGAGCGGTTTCATTTTGAGACTGCCGCAAGAGGAGGAAATCTCATTCATGCCACACTTGCTTTGATGTTGCTTCGGTTTCACTTTGTTGACTGGTATACCTTTGTCTTTTTCAGGAAATCAAAAGCAACAAGACAGTTCTTCACCTGGCAGTGAAGGAGGGGAATATCCATCTTGTGCGCTTCCTCCTCAGCCTCCAACTCTCCAATATGCAGGCGTTCATCAACATGAAAGTGAGACACATGATGACGACATTGCATTTGCTTTCATATACATACAAAATCATACTCAAGTAATATCACGCTTGCCTCGTGCCCCAAGTAATTGCAGCTGTTGTGAAATTTTGGCTGACAGCACTATTGTGGGTGTGAACAAGAAGTTATTGTTGAGTGACTTACATAGATACAATAGTATAGTTTCAAATAAAGCTAAAGCTAATTTAACTGCTCCATTCCAGCAACATGTGGTAATGAAATTTTGTTACTCAGTGAATCACTATTTATAAACAAATCTGTTAACTGAATGAATCAATGGTTGACTCACTTGTAAAGACAGTCACCTGTTTTCATTCCTGAATGAATCTGAGTTTTTAACAAATCTGTTGCATGAACGACTCGGTGATTCACTCATAAATCTGTTTCGTTCTCAACCGGTGTTTTTGAATCGGTTGGTTGAGCGAATGATTCACTTACAAAGACAGCCACTTGTTTAATTCCAGAATGAATTAGAGTTTATTAACGAATTGGTTGAGTGAACGACCTAATGATTCACTCATAAATAGAGTTATCTTTTACATTCCAGAATGTATCAGTGTTTTTGAATGTATTGGTTGAGTGAACACTTCAGTGACTCGTTCATAAGTGAGTGAGTGATTAATTGACTTACTCATAAAGACCAGCACTTGTTTTGTTCCTAAGAAAGAATCATTGTGTTTGAACAAATCTATTCAAAGGGATAGCTCATCAAAAAATGAAAATTCTGTCATTAATTACTCACCCTTATGTCATTCCAAACCCGTAAGAACTTCGAAGCACAAACTGAGATATTTTTGATTAAATCCGAGAGTTTTCTGACCCTGCATAGACAGCAAGGGGACTACCATGTTCAAGGCCCAGAAATGTAGTAAGGACATCGATAAAATAGTCCATGTGATGTCAGTGGTTCAACCATAATGTTATGAAGCTACGAGAATACTTTTTTGTGCGCAAAGAAAACAAAAATAATGACTTTATTCACCAATTTCTTCTCTTCTGTGTCAGTCTTCGATGTGGGTTCAGAGAGTACCACGACGCATGCATGAAGAGAAGAAATTGTTGAATAAAGTTATTATTTTTGTTTTCTTTGCGCACAAAATGTATTCCCGTAGCTTCACAACATTACGGTTGAACCACTGCCTTCAACATGGTAGTTGCGTTGCTGTCTCTGCAAGGTCAGAAAGTTCTCGGATTTCATCAAAAATTTCTTAATTTGTGTTCCGAAGATGAACGAAGGTCTTACGGGTTTGGAACGACATGAGGGTGAGTAAATGACAGAATTTTCATGAACTATCCCTTTAATGAATTATTTACTAAGTCATTCATTAAGACAGTCACTTGCCATCAAATACTGTGTTACCTGAAGAAGAGTCACTGAAAAATAGGCACGTCTAATATACAGAACTTCAGGACATATTAATTAAAAACAGACAACAGTGTGGACATGATTATCTATAGATGTGTGTCTCCTCTCAGGCTCATGGACACACTGCTCTGCACATGGCCGCGGGGCTGCATGGAAGCCTCTTTCAGGAGGAACTGATTCGGCTGCTTCTGAGTCGTGGTGCTGATCCAAGCATCCGCAACCTGGAGAACGACCAGCCTGCTCATTTGCTGCAGAGCGGAGACAAAGGAGAGCGAGTGAGAGGTTTTCTTTATTAACAACCAGTCGGCCTGTTGTTGGACATGCCATGCAAAAACATTCCCTTGTACAGTTTCTACTTTTTTAACTCTTTTAACAGCATAGAAAGAAAAGAACAGATTATACAGTAACTGACACACCATTTTCCCTCTCTCGCTCTCTCTCCCTCAGCTCAAGCTCATCTTGAAGAAGAAAAGTGCCTCCTCTAGGCGGCGTTTTACATCCTTACAGGACCAAGAGTGACCAGGACTGATTTTTAGTCCCAGCGTATCCCACCTTCTCCAGTAGAGATGCAGTCATCTGGATCAAACAATAGTATGCACATGAAACGTCTTGATAATTTTGCTAACCGTTCACCATCAAGATGTGAATGAAAAACCGTTTTAAAAGAGTTAAGATCAGAGAGCTTTAAAAAATAACCCCAAAAACGTAATCTCTGGAGAAGAATGGGTTGATCTTCTGTATCCTTTTATGAGGATTTTCACATATTTCATCATTTTTAGTATGACAGTATATTTTTTGAAGGATCGTTCATTGATTCTGTACCATAAAGCTGCTTCCCAGTTTATTTAAAGATGAACGCAAGTTTTAGCATGTTCATGAATAGTGATTTCAATGAAATCGTCACGAGGATTGTCAGTACCAGTCGAGTTTCCACCTTCGATTATAAACCATATTGGTTTGCTTTTTTGAACTCACTGTATCAGTGAGATATTCTTTATTTGATTAGAGATGTATTTATATAGCTTTTGGCTGGTATATGTTGCATATTATTCTCTGTGCTCATGTCCATGTTACTTTCACTCAGGGTGAAGATCAGTTATTTATTTCATTGTTTGATATGAATGACATCAGTTCTCTATGTAATGCACTTTTCTCAGCAGCACACTTGATATCATATAGTTGTCCTTACAGGAGATGTGTCATCCAGCCATGTATGTGAATGTGTTATTTTGATGAGTCATATATGAGGGGGTGAAATGTCAGGGTGTTCTGAGGTAAGAAGGTAGTTTTGTCATCAAGACCTACCAGAATCAAGGTGTCACAATCATTAATATGATTAAACAATGTTATTTCAGTGGAATAGTATGAAAGGAAAGGTTTTTTTTATGTGGGGATAGTGTCCATCTTGTATCAAGATTTCAGATATTGAGTATGTTGTTGTTGAGTCAGTGAAAAGCATGATTCATCGTGTTGAAGTACCCAGAGTCCCTCTGGAAATTCAAATGAGGGAAAACACACGCTAATGTCACTTTCTTGTAAAACAAAGAGAGGTCTGAGGATTTATGAGAATTGGTTTGAAAGCAAAGTGCAAACTGCCTTCCAAGGAATTAATTTATGAAACTTTGCTCACGTTTTAACAAATATCACAAACACTCAATGAATGAAACCATCTGACAAAACCAAACTCTGGGAGTATATAAAGTAGCATTAAAATTTGCTTGATTGTATGTTTTTTTTTATATTGTTTATGAAGTGTCATCTTTAATAAACCACATAATGTATCCATGTATTTCTGCAAATCATTAATGTTTTATTAATGTGTTTGTGTGTATTGCATTATATGTCAACTGACCAAGCCGAATTAAAAGCTAAATAAGACCAAGAACGAACCTCTGTAACTCAGGATCTTTTATTGAGCCAAATGTATTTGGTACATGACTAACATTTGGATGATTAATAAAAACACCTTTTCTTATAGTAACCGTATTGAGCTCTTCATTATGACTGCTGTGGATGTTTAGTCATACTCAATTACTTCAAGGCGGAAAAAAAAAAACCTTTCATGAAAGAAGTGAATTGTAATGAATTCATAAGCATTCCTCCATGCAGATCAAACAGATGTGCAGTGGCTCATTATTCTCTGAAATATATATGGATGCTTTCTTATTAATACATGAGGCATAAATACATTCAGTTGCAATTAAGTAATTTGCTTTTTAGTAACTGAGGTATTACTTTCTAAAGTGCTTTGTTTACAGGAATACAGTAGTCAAATAGTCATGCTGTTACAATGGACATAAGATCACGTGTACCTCCAAGGAAGGGTTGCATCAGCCACTCGTGAAGTCTGACTTAAATTGAGATGTAAAGTTGGCTTAGTAACTACTAGTTAGTTTGTATTTGACTGCACCATTAGTTCTTAAGGCAAGACTTTCCTATAGTTTCTAAGCCCTCTGTAAAGTAATGTTTGATTTTACTGATCCAAATGACTAATCTGTAAACAGAAAAGCCATGCGTTTCAGTTTATCTTGTTATGATTGACGTCAAAACTGTTAATGGTAATAAGTTAAATTTATACTGAAATATGACAAAAATAATTGTGAAACCCTTTCAAATGTATTTCAAATACACTCAAATTCTAAAACAATAAATAAATATATACTACAAGACTAAGACAACTAGAAAATTGTCTTACATTTTGTTGAAACTTGGCATGCACAAGTTACAGGGTGGCACACAGGATTGCATATAGTTCCATGCTGGAGAGCCATTTAAATTTATTCAAACGAATAATCAAATAATTTATAATTATATTTATATATGTATATACATACAATTTAAATTTATTCAAACAAATTCATGAATGTTCTGTTCATTAAAATGTAAACGAGTGAAAATATTAACTTCATATCTGTCTAAAGGACTGAAATCTATTAGATGAAACATGAGCTCTTCAATGTAATTCAATAAGTCTGCTAGTTTTCTAATCATTATTCCCGATTGCTTCTGTGAATATTTCCATAAATGCCCTTTTAGATCTAAGCCTCATATAATAATAATAATAATAATAATAATATCAACAACATTAAAAGCAAACAATTCATGCATGAGTAAAATAACTAGGGTCAGGTGAGATGCATCATGAATGGTGTCATTCACACGATATCAACACAAAAGAAACAATGTAGCACGTGTGCTACCGAGAGACCTAAAAATACAGCAACAGATCAGCATTTAAGCTGAAGTTACAAAAAGAGGTCAAGCAGGTTCGACTCTCCTCCACATTCCTGTAAGCAACTTTGTGCGTCTGAGCATTTCCTCTCGTTGAAATGGGCCGCCCTGTCGCACCACATGCTTTACACTGTCTGAGGTGGAACTAAAAGAAAAAAAAGAAAATCATGAAGCGTACAAAAATATGACTATTTTATTTGTTTAAATAATTTTTGTGGTAGTGTACCTTCTGTCTTTGGTGGCTGAGGACCTTCCACTGGACTAGATCTGCAGGGAAGAAACAAAAACACACAATTATCCCACTAAGCCATGCTAGTCTGTCCAATTCAGCTTATGGAGGGCCACAGTTCTGCAGAGTTTAGCTCCAACGCACAGAGCTAAACTTATGCACCTACCTTTAGTTTTCAAGTAATCATGAAAACCTTGACTAGCTAGTTCAGATGTGTTTAATTAGAGTTGGAGCTAAACTCTGCAGACCTGTGGCCCTCCAGAAACTGAGTTTAACAACCCTGGTCTTGCACTCTGAAATATTCATTAAGCATGCGCATCTCCTTAGTCAAATGTAAGTAGCGTTGCTTGATTTAATGCAACGGCCTAACGTCAATATTATCAAACGATTCAGATCATCCCAGGTTGACATGCTGAGCATTTCATCAGGCTACGTCTACATTACTCTGGATACATTTGAAAACAGCATTTTCATTTTAAAACATTCTCCATCCACACTACAGTTTTTAAGAGTTTTCCAAAAGTTTCTTATCCACACTGAAATATAGGAAAATGTTAAATCATCTTACTGCGTATGCTTAAAATGTAATTAAAGCTCACTTAGATGATACCGAGAGACCAGGCTTGATGAACTTCTTAAAATTCTTATTTAATAAAGTTTTAATGCTTTTCTTTTGGCCCAATTATTTTGTTAGCAAAATATCTCAGAATCGCCACTCAATCACCATATCTATCAGAGCAAGATGCACCACGTGACTAAATATGCATCATCATTTTAAAATAACTCCACTTTTACAGCCCAGATTTCAACTTTTTCAAATGTATCCACTTCAGAGAGTGTCTTCAAAAACCACAGCTGTAAACGGAAGGCCAAACCCTAAAATGTAGTGAAAAAGATGCATTTTCAAATGTAGCCAGTGTAGAGGTAGCCTAGTCTTGATACACACTGCCTAACCACTTTAAAGTTAATTGATTTAGGAGATGTGAGAACAACAAACTTTCTGCTTTCTTGTTTAAAACATTGAACAAACTGCAGCTTTCACAGTATGAACAATACAGCAGGATTCTTTGATACATCTGAGCGTGCAAGTAAAACATGCTGTTGTTTGAATGGATAGACAGTGTTGTTGAGCTGAAAAAAGAAGCTGGTCAGACTCAGTTCAGAAACCAATAACTTTAGAAACCAGGGGCTGCATTCAAAGAGTACAGGAGCTTTCCAGTGAACAGACATGGGGCCATCGATTCGATGTACATCTTTTTTTTCTTTCAGGGCGTTTCCTCATCCTTATTCGGACTCATTCCACATGCACAGTCAAGGCTGCACATTTGTGTGAAAAACTCTTACTTGGATTTCGAGCATTTGAACTTTTTACCTGTCAGGGCAAAGAAACATTTAGAGATGGTGAAATATATAACTGAGAGGGACTCAGATTGGGGTCAGTTGTGACCCTGGACCACAAAATGGTCATAAGGGTCAATTTTTCGAAATTGAGATTTATACATCATCTGACAGCTGAATAAATAAGCTTTCCATTGATGTATGGTTTGTTAGGATTGGACAAATTTTGGCCAATATATTATTTGAAAATCTGGAATCTGAAAAAAAAAAATCTAAATATGACTTTGCCTATAAAGCTGTCCAAATGATGTCCTTTGCTATGCATATTAGCAATCAAAAATTAAGTTTCGATATATTTACGTTAGGAAATTTACAAAATATCTTCATGGAACAGATCTTTACTCATTATCCTAATGATTTTCAGCTTTAAAAAAAAAAAAAAAAAATCAAATCAATCATTTTGACCCATACAATGTAATTTTGGCTATTGCCACAAATATACCTGTGCTACTAAAGACTGGTTTTGTGGTCCAGGGTCACAATTAGAATTTGGCCAGTTTGTAAGAATTACATTCAGTCTCATTTAAAATGACAAAAATATTCACATTGCAGAAATACTTAGACAAATGGTTTGGTGGACTGAGAGAACTGAATGTATTCACTGCACCGACTGAAGTAAAACTGGACTGACTGTAATAATGTCACTCTTGATGATGATAACATTTTGTAACATCACAGCCATTACTTACTCAGAGCAATAAGAATCCCGGCTACAAACATAACCACAGCAAGGATGACACCCGTGGTCTGCAACGTCTCATAATCTGAGCTCAGAAATCAAGAGTGGTTAAATACTTCTTTATTGGCTTTATATTTAAAAATAAATGCATTTCCATGTAATATTCACAACCTTACCGTAATGAAAGGCACTCTGGTCCGTATACATGAATGACTCTGTAAATACATTTAAATATTTTTAACAACTATGAAACACAACAAACCCCTACAATAGACTTAGTATGGATCTTAGGAATGATTCACAGTGAGTTGATGGAGTGAAATAAGGAAGACAATGCAGGGGACAGAGTTCAGCACCATGGACAGATGCTGGTTTATTGCATATAGAAATATTACACTGGACAGTCAGAGTCTAATGAGCTCTCAAATAACGAGCTTATTAGCTGAAATGCATTCAGACTGCAATCGTTTGAAATACTAATCACATAAATAGTGATCTCATTTAGCTGTTGAGCATGTACGAGGCAGAAGGGCATCTTGCAAACTCGAGGGTTTTCACCTGAGAGCGTCAGTAATTCGGGTTATTGATCAGCTGCATAACGAGGCTGCAGGCTCAGCGAAAACACTGTTGGATGCATAAGAACTGCAGTCTAGCAAATGGCAAGTGGACTTTCCTCTAGTAATAATCATTAAAGCTGTCCAAACTGCCAATATTGAGAGCTTTTAGTACCTATATTTATGAGAGAGAAAAAAAAATAGAAAATAACATGCAAGATACATAACTCTGTGATCGGACTCTAGCGCAATGATGCGGTTGTGTGAGAATTCAGGGTTTTATAACCGCTTACACAGCGATTTTCAGCACTCCTCTCTTAGTTCACTCTAAAATATAGCCTACTTTAATTACCTTCATGTCTTTACAAAGCTTTATGACTTTGTCTTTCTGCATTATCTGCAGTATGCAAACAAATTTAGGAAATAGACTAAATGAGACTGGAATCGCTGAATATATAGGACAACTAACGTTAAATGTAATAATTTAGCTATAGCCTATTAGCCCAATTCCTGTCAAATGATACTGAATTAGTATAACAGACCATTTCATTGAATTTTTTTTTTTTTTGTTGCTATATTCACGACGAACAGCAAATTTCTCAAGTCTCAAGTCATTTAACAGTAGGCTACACATCTTAAATTGAGTTTGATCATTCATTATAGCACAACCATGCAGTTTCAACTTTAAAAGCAAACAAATGCAATAAATAGACAAACCTGTTGAAGTTGCCATTTCTGCAGTGTTTCAACGAGACAGGGTTTCCTTAATCTTGCTATAAACTGTAACTCAGCACCGTGAATGAAGAGAGTCTGCCGTGGAGCACTGCGTCGATGCTGCACCTCGGAAGTTACACACTAACGCCCCCTAGCGGCGCTGCTCTATCAGTGTTGCCGGGAGGGGAAGCTCTCAGGCATGACGTTAGGTCGATAAAATTCATCCTGGCCAATGCGGTGGGGATCCCGAGCCAAACAACTCCCCCCCCCAGTGAATACATGCGACAGAGAACCCCACCTATGCAGCAACAGGACCGGGGTCTGCGGGAGCATTAGGACGGGGAGTGGAAGCTGGACAACTTCAGGAAGCTTTGGTGCGTGGATGGTTTCATTGTGAGCTTCGGGATGTTTGCACGCGTTAAAACAAAAACCATTTATCAAATTCGAATCCGAAATATTGACAGTTTATTGTCTATCTACACTTTACGTGTCAATTTACACACACACTGTGCCTACTCAAATAGCCTACACTGCGATAAATGGCCGTTATCGAAAAATAAACCTTGACAGGGCGTTGTCTGCTTTTTTTCACGACTAGGCATACTCTAGAGCAGAGTCGATAACAGTACATGTAGCCTATTAATTATTATCATTATTAATTGACATTCCAGTTTTTTCTCGCTATGGACTTGCAGCTACCTTATTTAAATAGAATAGGTCACATGCCCGTAATATTTAAGTGTTTTCTAATGTATCTCTTCAGTTTGTTGTTCTTCAGACCTATATTTTCGTTGTCTTTCCTTTTTGAAAGTCCTCCAATGCCGTTTTTATTAAGCATTTGTTGTCGTAATATCGCTTTGAATCGCAAGACGGCGCCAATGATCTACTCCAACTTGTGGTTATATGAAAAAGAGCGCGAAAGTGCTTGCCAAGACACATAGGGCAATGCTATGGTCAACATTCATTCTTCAGAAATATCTGACCACACCCTGACCAATCAGAATTAAGTAGAGAATTCAGAGACCCTTAATATGATATTCTACATGCACAGAGAAGGTTTTTGTTGTTGTTGTTTATTTGTTTTTTACAGAAGCTAGACACTACTGCAACATCAGTGATGCAGCTGCAATACCAAACTGCTTGTACTATTAGTCCTACTACTAATAACAGGGGGGTCAACTATTTATAACACAGACCGAATAAGAGACAGACCAGGGCAGATGCAAAACACACATTATATAACGGTTACATTTTCTCGAGGACACTTAACAGACATTCCATGGAAATCAGTTTGATTTGATACTTCTGCAATGTGACAAAACTGTATGGACAATTTACAAAATATATAAAATTCCTACTTACTACTTTTAGCTACCGAGCACTTACACATACCGCACTATGCATTTCATAAACTTCACAGAGAGCTTGAAAAGTACATGACAAAAAGTGGAGGAAAATCTCAAAGATATCAGCTGCAGAGTTAAACATTACAGCAAAGTAGTTCTAGCTGATAATCAACACTTTAATTTAAACAATATTTTTAAAACTTCAAATTTTAAAAAGGAGCACTCGTACTCTCATGTACCCAAGAGACAAAGACATAAAAATTTAAAAATTGTGAACACTAGAAAACTAAATCCTCAAGTGACTTTCTTCTTCCAAATGGTCAAAGTTCTGATTAAGATTTCTCCTTAAGAAGTCATGCTTTCTGTCAAGAGGAATCAAAAAACAGAGATATACAGTCGTAAATATTTATGCAGGATATACAACACTTCACGACGAATCCAAAAGTAGAGACAGTGTCACCTTTTTCTCTGTTCCCTCAGCTTACTTTATTTTGCACCTGCAATAAAAAGACCATAAATGTCAGTTTCTTTTTAAGCATCATGAATCAAAATAAAACGGAACATTCTCACCTCTGGCTGCCTCTGCGTCAAGACCCACTGGCCTATGAAGCAGGGGGAAAAAAACAACAAGAGAGACAAGTCAAAAGGTGGTCATTTCCTGAAGAGCAGAAAAATTATAAAACACGTTATAAAACAATTGTGGCAAAAAGGGTCAGTTGTCTATTGTCAATAGTGTAGCACTGTATCAAGCCCAGATCACACAGAAATTGTCAAAGCAAGCAGATTTTTGTTGGTCAATGTGGCGAATCTGTGTGACCAAATCAAACCAGTTGCGTAATATGGATGGTGCAATCTTTTGATCTAACGCAAAATTCCTGAATGCATAAATTCCTGTTAAAATGACTGGATTACCACGGCTTAGCCTAAATATTTTCATAGAACAAAATGCATTACAGTTTTCTTTGCCACTTACTTTGACTTGTTCCCTTTGCAGCGGCATTTCCGACCTATTGGAAACAAGCCAGAAGTATGATCAAAACCATTGGTGGTTAATTATAATATACAAGAGAAAAGTATTCACAAACACATGGCGTTTTAGAGATTGCCTTTGTTGCTGTAACACATGAAGAAATTAAACATGGGTATACAAAAACCAAACTACTGTCCTTAAACACCCCTGTTGTGATCAAACTCATGGTCTATCAGGTCAGCAGGGTCTCTCGTTAGTCATTTATGTGGGCTGGTGGGGGTTTCAGGGTAAGATTGTCAAAGGTTAGATTGGCTGCTTGTCTCTGCGCTGGTGGAACACCATAAGTCATGGTGCGGTGTTGGGTGTCGTAGAGAGGTTTAAACTTAGAGGTTATGAAAGACATGCTGGCCTGCAACCAGTCTACCCTCAGTAACCGATATTTGTTTATCTGCGCGAGTGGATACATTCTTAGATGAATATCTACAAAAATATTCTATGCATTTTATGGCAACTATACAAAGGTATAACTCTTTTTGAGAACAGTATTAAGTTTGACACTCACTGACAATGAGGAAGATCCCCATCAAGAAGAGGATCACAGCAAAGATCATACCACCGATCCTCAGAGATTCATAATCTGGAAAGAGGATTCAGAAGAACATGTACAAATGCAGTAGTGATGCATGTTTTCATTTTATTAGAATGTTAATAACACCATTAAAATGGGAAACATTCCACAATAAGATTCAAATATATTTATATGGTTGCATCTGTGGTAACGCAATACAAAAATTACAGATTCACATACACAAAACAGCCCTTTTATAGCAGGTTCACATGGAATCTGTAGAATTGGAACTCATTCACAAATTTCTACACCCCACCCATTTGTTTACTATAATAATTTAGCTCGTTGGTTAGGCTTTAAACTCCAGATAAGCGTCTAGTACTACTGCAGTTTCATAAAACCAATATAAACCTAAAATCAGGTGTAAATTTGACAGATTTACACTAAAATCAGCACAGAAAATGCAAAAGTTTCTGCAGATTCCGTTTGGTCCTGCTTACAAGTGTTAAGGCCAATACAACATGCACAAACAATAATCTACTAAGCATAATGAAAAAAAAAGCCAAGGAATGATTTTCCTGAGACAATCTGGAACCACTAAACTGCCATGTGTACTTAGTTGTTTGCTTTCTATGTAGAGCTCTGAGTTGTACTTTTAATTGTAAACATGACAGATTATATATAATCCAAATATGGACAATAAACAAATTGAATAAAAAGTAAATTTGGGAAATTCTGGGGTAGATATCAGATTCTAACTTATGTGTTTCACAGAAGCTTAGTCCCAGGGTGAATATTTTCCATCTATTTTGGAAAAACAGAAGGGGAAACACAAATCTTTCTGACTTCCCAGATGTTTCCTGAGAAAGGTGATGCACTTTGGCCCTGAAAGCCCTTCTTAACACAACAGCGCTCAGCACAATATGGGAAACATCACAGTGCAGCTGTAACCCCATAATAAAATGACTAGAGCAAACAATACTTTGAAAAACACAAATGCCTCCGAGTAATCGCTATGTTTTCCCCTTTCAGCTTTATGAAGTCAACCAAGAGATTTCCTCAATTCCATATAAGTATGTATACTGCCTAAGCAGCTATAGTCCATCTGTACTCACCATAATGAAATGGCTTGTCGTATTCTGGTGGGAGAAAAAAAAATGACAATATCTAGAGTCAAAACTCTGTAAAGCTGTTTATATATATTTAAAAAAATTAAAATACTGGTAGCAATGAAAATTTAAAATGTTGTAAGAATTTAAGATAATGACAACATTCTAGTGCCAGAGCAAAAAGATATTCTTTACATTTCTGCAAGCCATTTCTTAAATACAGAATGCTATTGACAAATTGATACTGTATGGAATGTACCAAAAGAGGATAAGAGCTTTCTGACTGGTGACTCCATAAACATTTTTCACACTCACTGTGAGCTAAAAGCTTTCAATGCACACACATTAAACCTGGTCTAGCCTGGCTAAAAACACTGTTAATAAGCCAATAAGACATTCAGTTAATGTAAAATTAATTCTAGACTAGAAGACACTTACCATGAATTTCATCCATTTGAGAAGCTGAGGGAGAGAGAAAAAAAAGTGTTACAATTTAAATCTAACCAAGCAAAAATGTCAAGTTTATGCCAGCCAAACTATTACAGACAAGAGCATTATTAGATTCTAAGTATAAGTGCTTAATCAGAGTGAAGCTGAATTAAATTAATATAGAACTGGCACCCAAGTATTCCAGTGTACTACAATGTTAAATGTAAACTATGGTTAGTTTAAACAGTTAATATGTTTGTACAGAGACACGCATACAGCCATAAAAACTCCAAAATATGGCAATGTGTTCAAAAATCATGTGCGCAAGCATGGAAGACAAAAGAAATGCTCACACTGTGGCAGCCAACAGCTTCTTTTCAATATGCCAGATAAACTTAAAATGCATTTTAAAAAGCTCAACTATGAGATTTATATTACACAGAAAAGTTATTTTAGGAACTCATCTCAAAGAACGACACATTAATTCTAATATTTTGACAAGTTCTTTTCAAAGACTTTTTATTAGTATTAAACAGACATTTGGCAGAAATGTTACTTTGAGAGAAATGTTAATTTTATGCCACAAATCTTATCAGTGGAATGATAATAGACCTACGTGTTTTTAAAGAGTCTTTTCAGAGGATCTGCTCTCTGTAAACAAGAATGTTGAAGGCATCGCTCCAAATCTCCCATTAAACATTATGAATGGTCTGACTGTAAGACTTTGGTTATCCATAATGATCTCTCGCTCTCTCTCCCTCCATCCCTTTCAAAAACAATGGACAAAGCATTGATGCAAACACTTTAACATTCCTGTGTACAAAAACCATTATTTAATGCTGCTCATGTACACGTTTATGTGGGCAGTATTTACATGAGAGCACACTGGCCAGTCCGACAGTGTTGGAGTGCTTAAATGGTGTATTCAAATGTTTGTGTTGGCAACCACACACACACACACACACACACACACACACACACACACACACAGACACACACACACACAAGCCTGAGAAAGCAGCAATTGTCCCAGAAACCCAACGGATCAGCTAGATGCATGCTACTGCAACTTTTAAAAGTGGACAAATCTCAAAAGAAAACATTAAAGCAACAATACTTATAATTCCCCAGGTCAATAAATACTTAAGCCACATCCTGTCAAAACTGCCTCCATATGGAATAGCAGAACTGCATGTACCCAAGGTTAGGTACAACATGAGCTGCACTGGTACATTTGAAAAAGTTTCAAGCCTCGTGGTGTGAGAGTAGTGTTACTTCATCGGCTTTTCAGAAAAACCCTTCAGGGAAAGGTGTAATCGTAAGCAGAAACGAGACACGGTGGAACCGTTTGAGAAAATTTGCCAAAAACACGCAAAGCCAAAACAGCACAAACTGCTCCAGTATTTCAGAAAAGCAGTCAAGTGCAACGGTAGTCAAATTTTATTAAACAAAAACAAACAGAAAAAGCCTTGGTACATATCAACATCAGACAGAAGCACAGAAAACTTGAAATTCAGCCTTTTTTTTTTTTTAAATCACTCACATAGCAAAGTGCCTCTAACCCTCTACACACTTACCTGGCATTTCCCTGCCAAAAGCTGATCCTGCGTGCATACACACATACTGTTAATCTCTAAAGGAAAGTCTGTGCAGGACAAATACTTTTAATTTTTGTCCTAATTACATTCTGGAGCTGATTTTTACTTTATATATTTATATCAAAAAGACTTCTCAGAGTATAGTTGAGAAGGTGGCAATAAAAAAACAACAACAGCACTCACCCAAAGCTGGAGCGAAGTAGGACAAAAGCACTGCAGCAACACAAAGTTCCATCTTGTCTGAAAAAACAAGTGAGTGTGAGACACTGGGCTGTCTTCAATCCCTGCAAAATTCCACACACATACTTCAGTTCTTGTGGGAAGGTTTAGAAACCTGACTAATGAAGTCTCACTTCCCTTAAATTACTAACTTGACCATTTAACAGAACTCTTCAACTATTAATTGAAGAACAAGTCCTGGTAGTTGTGGGTGACTTTCTGTTGGATGTCAAGTGCAAGTTTGTATTATGTTTAAACAACTTCACAGAATAAAATATAAAAGGTGATTTAATTGAGCATTTCTACATCTATGAACTGCACAAAAAGATCTCTTTCATTTCCCCAGAATGTTTCTCTCTTCTGTTGCTAAGAATGGCAAAAGGGCTCTATTTTTGGAGGACCACCTCAAAACGGTGGGATAAGCAGCCCAAGGGACATGGCTGTGGGGTGTGGTATTTCAGATGATATTTGGTAAGTGACTTGCAGACATAAGTGAGCGTTTCAGCTGTAACTCTCAAACACACCATATAACTTCAATCTCAAAACCCAGGTCAATTTAGATGCACAGCAATTGATCACTTGGAAATCTCAGGTGGTCTCTAAATAACATCTTTGATTAAACTCATTTGTGTACAAAAAGACCACCTTAAAGTACAGGTTGTTGCACAGATGTGTCACTACAACATTTCTCCACGGTATAAATATTGAGGAGGAGGAGTCTCATATGCTCTTTACAATTCTGGCACTGAAAACCCCCTCATTTAACCCACTTCCGCCAGATTTCACTGAATTACTTGGTGGCAGAAGCTTCTTTCTCACCATTCTCACAACTAATCGCATACTACAGTAAACCGTCTTATGACTACGCGATTAAAAACGTGAAACATGGTGTGCAAAACAGCAAAACAACTCTCAAGGAGCTGTAATGTGATATTGATGGTCACGTGCTCCAGCTGCCGATATAATCAGGAACGCATTCTTGCAAATGTTAAACAAAGAAAGAGCAATCAACAACTAAAAAAATGCATTCAAGTCTGCATGCATATAAACTGCACGTATATAAACTGCACGTGACAATCACCTGTTTTTTTTTCGGGGTTTTTCTGTTGCAAAGATCGATTGGAACAACAGATCTCACTTGCAGAAACCATTTATAAAGAGCCATGTGGTAGTTATGCAAGAAATCTTACGTTAACATAAGTAATAGCTGATTCAACTTTAAAAAAAAAAAAAAAATGCAAAGCGAGTCAAAGTCTTACCAGCTCGATACTGCTCAACACCAAAGAATCCGGTTTTAATGAATACCTCGGGCAAACCAGAAGCAATCTCTCGACGACCCAGTGTGTTATACAAAAATTCTACAGAATTAGTGAAATGGTGATTGAAAAGTCTAATATCTTCTTATACGAGTTGAAAAAGTGTTATTCCTTACACTGTGCGCTGCACGTAGTCATAGTTGTGGACATGACACGTACATGTAAATATTTTCTGATGTTCGAACGCGCGCCTGTGTAACGGAGCTAGACTCCTCCCCCCAGCTTTCCTTTATACCGTAGACCTCTGACCCAGAAGGTGGAGGAAGGCAAGGAATCGACCTTTAAAGGAATTTCGATAGGAAATATTCAGGGCGCAATCTCTCGTGGTTTGCCTCGCGCAACCTTAACAGAGACACCTATTTGATACACGCGTTTTCATGTGGAAAATGTATGCTATTTATTGGGGCGTTTTCTCATCTCTAAAGGTTGCAAGAGATTAAAAAGAGACATTCAGAACGTTCTTAATGCGTTTATGATTTGGAATGTAGGCCTATGTGAAACTGCATTTTTGCAGGAAGCCTACAGGTGTTTATCAAAAGCTTTCGAAATGTAGCTCTTTAAGATGTATCTATATACATGTGCAGGCTATATTTGGCGTTAAACATGAACTACCTTTAAAGACTAAACCCGATGTGATTTGTAAATTAATAATAAAGTGATACATGTGTGTTTTCTTTGTTTCGACCGACAAACGATCCTGAGGCAACGCGCTCTAGCGAACTATCTGTTGTTATGGTTACCAGCTACTGAAAGCGATTCTTATTCGCTAGCAGAAACGTTCTGGCTTGTGTAATTAACTTTTGTGGTTACCCCAACAACAAAAGCCCCAACTCGCAAATGCATTATTTTAATGCGCACTGCTGCTGGAGGGACCTCACATATATTCTTGCAATTATATTCAGAAGGTAAAAATATGTAGATCATTAGAGCTGAAGATCTTGAGTGGTAGACCTCATGATTTGAAGCCTGGAGACAAATGTCTCCAAATGGCTGTTTACAAGCCTTTTCTGAGATTCCACACATTCCACAGATAGTGTTTTTGCACAATACCCAGGAGATTACACAAAAATAAAGGGAGTAGGCTACTTGAAACTAATCTTTGGGAGTATGGTTGCTTACATTGCACCACGCATTACTCTCCTTTTGACTAAAAAGTACAGTATAGCCTACGGTAACTTTTCACTGCATTTGTTTCGTCAGCACATTGCTGCTATTATGTTTTTACTTAACAGATTTGAAGAGCGGGCTGGAGTAAAAAAGGACCGATGTTTATTTTCTTAAATGTGCAAAACCGTTGTGATGCTCGTGGTGGCGCCATTCAACCCTGTGACAGGAAATTGGCAGAAAGGAATGAATGTACTACACATTTTCAACACTGAGTTGCAGCAAAACACAATTTCTTCCCTTTTTAACGACTGTACAGCCTTGTGGGTGAGGTACAACTTGGCTACAAGCAGAAATGCATGCTTAAAATAAAAATAAAAAAAATCACAAAGAAAATAATAATAATAACTTTTACAAAATAATAACTAGCACCAGCCAAACAGTGCATTGAACTGAAAAGGAATACATATCCACAGGGAAAAAAATAACCAAAAAGTAATTAATACAAGTTTTTAAACCCTTTTAATTGGTTGTCTACATATATTTTTGTTGTATTCTATCATTTCGATGGCTGAAGCAGTCGTCTTCAATAATATCGACATCCAGCAAAAACACTGTAAAAAGCAATTTTCTGAAGTTGTAAATAAAGATTATAGCCTATAGATAAACTATTTCAGTGTTTCTACTTAACTTCAAAATTAATTGTGTGTGTGTTATGTTCTTTGTGACTGAAATTTGCTAGCAATTTCTTAATTAAAACTGTTTCTAAACACCATTTGATTTTTATATCATTTTTACTCCCAATTTTATTTATACACGTTGGAAAGCTCCAGACTTCAGTTATAATTTGTTTCCAGAATGCAGGAGGAGGTCAGCGTCTCGCTCCAGAAATAGGCCGTGACGTCAGAGTGTGAAACAAGCAGGTGTGCCCTTGGCAGATGCTGGGTCATTGTTATAGCAGCCTTTTGTATGCCTTTGATAATGTGTCACAGGTGAGACTGCTGGAAATGACTTTCCATCTCATCCCAATGTCAAGGTCCACTGGAGTGAGATGGAGAGCAAAATGACAGCAAATCTATTGGCATTTACAATTTACAAGACTGCTCAGCTATTGCAAAGGGGAAAAACACTGCATACAAAAAACAACTACATAGCATTTCATGATTGCGAATTCAATAGACACTGGTCAAAAAACAAAAACAGAAATATGAAGTAGACATCATACAATGATCTGCATTTACTATGATATGTGACACAACATGTTAAACTCTACTCCAGTCACTGATGGAGTGCAGACTGATGTAATGCTTCAGTTTAAGGGAAAGCAGCAGAGGGACTCGGATACATATGCGCAGTGACCAGAAGTAAAAGGCACTTATGTAACCCAACTCTGAGATGCAGAGCAGACGCATCACTGCTCCATGGACAAATTCCCTAAAGACCTTTTCAGTTTTCCACGCTACTGAGCAGACGGCGATGAATCGTCATTTACATACAAGCCAACAAATATTGTACACCCCTGGTCTTTTCCCAGTGAAAACAATCCGTTTTGCCACTAAAGGACCCATAAATATCTTCTTTTTTTTAAATTAAAAAAACTCCCCACCCCTCCATCCTTTTTAACATTAAGAACATTCTTTCCTGTACGAACTAAAAATGTAAAATAAGTCAAACATTTACAGGAAATGTCAGAAAATCTTACAAAACCAGTTGAATTCAAACATCACTGAATATTATTATTATTAATAATAAATTTTATATATATATATATATATATATATATATATATATATATATATATATATATATATATATATATATATATATATATTTATTTATTTATTTATTTATTTATTATAAACAAACAAGCATTACAATTATTCAAGTATTAATAAACAATTACGAAATTATTAATACATTTAAATATACATTTAAACAATAAAATAAAACAGGAATAATCAAATGTAAATAAGAAATTACATATAAATTTAAATATACATTTATAAAATAAATTAAACAATTAGAAAGTTATAAACGAACAAGTATTAAACAAATAGAATAAAATTACTACATTTAATTAAACATTTATAAATAATGAATAATACAATAACATGTAATAAAATTAAAATAAAATACTATTAAGAAATTAAATATGTTTAAGTATACTGTATAAGTGAATTGATAAAATAAATAAAATATAGTTATAAAATACTATTAAGAAATTGTTAAATATACATTTAAACAAAATAATAACAACAATAATAATAATGCTGTATTAATAACTATAAATAAAACATTATACAAATTAATTTACATATTATTATTATTTGTGGTTAACATGCTTGGTTTTTAGGGCTCTAGATGGTGTAACATTCAAATCCTCACAGTATTCTTAGTCTCTTCTGGGAAATTGCTGCCTGCATCCTTGCAAAACATCTGAATTATTGAACAAATCCACAAGACCTTAAAGCGACATGAGACATTCAGAGGCCCTTAGGCAGCAGAGAAGCCAAAGTACAGAATGAATATTTCACTGAGCTCTGAAACCAGCATACATCAATCCCACCACCACTATGACGAGAAGAAACCTTGGCAGCAGATGTGTAAGATCCCTCTCATTCTGAAATCCATAAAGCAGAAAAAATCCATACGGATCACGATTTGGCAATCACACAGGATGTTACAGAAATCAGACTTTTGAACTGACAGCTTCAATATCACAAGTGCAGGGGAACAGTTTTCAGGGTTAAAGGGATAGTGAAAAATCATTTTTACTCAAAATTGTCATTTACTCACCCTCAAGTAGTTCCAAACCTGTATGAATTTCTTTGTTCTGCCGAACACAAAGGAAAATATTTTGAAGAAAGTTTGTAACCAGGCTGTTTTGGGGCACCATTGACTTCCATAGTAGGCAGAAAAAAATACTATGGAAGTCAATGGTGCCCCAGAACTGCTCTGTTTCCCACATTCTTCAGAATATCTTCTTTTGTGTTCAGCAGAACAAAGACATTCATACAGGTTTGGAACTACCTGAGGGTGAGTAAATGACAATTTTCATTTTTGGGTGAACTATCCCTTTAATAGAAAATTAGATAAACATTTTTTGTGTGGGTGAGGATTTCATAATCTGAAGCAAGGATAATTATAAACCTGTGCTGAAATTTACAGATGTGAGATGGAGGTGGTCAGCTGTGCTCAGTTTGGCAGATGTCAGCATTCTTACATAACCCACCTTACATAAATGCTCAGTATTGTTCCTATTATGAGTCTTGAGACTAACTCATTAGGAGGGCCACTTGATTAATGCAGCTGCAATGGTGTTTCTGCATCCTGCATTAATCAAATTAGAGTTGACATCTTTCAGAACACATTTAAGATCAGCCTGGTCAGGCATTACAAATTAGGCTGTTGGAAGCCTTTTAATGGTGCTGGTACAGAAGTACTGGAACTGCTTCGTATGAATATTTTGGCTATGAATATCATGCTGTGCATATTCTCAAACTTTTTGCTTAGAACAAATAGAAATCTATACTAGTTTGTTTATTAAATATGCATCAAAAAGTAATCTTGACTAGATTCATATGCTGAGTAAAAGCTGAATTCATATTTAAAAAAAAAAAAAAAAAATGTAAAACTATTTAACGTGAGGACTTCTTGAATGTTTCAAACTTACACTGTAAAAACAATTCCGTAAAATTTACGGTAAAAAACCGGCAGCTGTGGTTGTCGGAATTCTACCGTAAATAATACGGTAGCAACATTTTAGGTTTTACGGTTTTAACTTAATTTTACAGTCAAATACATATATGTTAATATAATGTTAATATACCAACCTATTGAAGTACTGAAATCTGTTTTGTACCTTTGAAATACACTGATAACCACCAAATGCAGGTGGTGATGAGAAAGTCCCATGATGAACCAAAGCCCATTACAGGCAGCTTTTAAATAATAACATATATAGATGGTGCACAGTGTCACTCACACAAACACTAAACACCATCATGGTGAGACTCATTAAACTGAAATTTGCAATGAACATTAATTTAGCAACATTAGATGTAACAAACAACCCTAATAAACATAACTGATAAGAAAAAACTAAGAAGAAAGTTATTTCAAAGAAAAAACATCAAATTCAAACAAAATTTGAAATGCAATGCTGGGAATTCTGGGAACGTCAATTTACGGTTCTTCCCTGTAAATTTTATATTCTTTTTCACTTCCAAAAACGGTATTTCACCGTGAAATTGTTTGAAATGTCTATTACAGTTTTTCACCGTATATATTAGGGGAACTTACCGTTAACCATTTAACAGGTTTTTACTGTAGCATTTTCACAGTTTTTAACCGTTAAAATTATGGTCATTTTTTACAGTGTACCGCTGGCTTTACATAAATCTGTGGAGCTCTGCTGTTAGGCATATCTCAAAATCTGTCTGTTGACTTGTGGTCCCATTTCAAAACCTTATTGACAAGTTTAATTCAGGTAGTCATGGAGAAGTGCTCACGAACACGATATTGTGGCCTTCAAACTGAAACAGACAGTTTTTTTTTTTTGAGGAATTGAATCCACCACCTGTGTTGCAGTGCTGTGACATTTATTAAAGCAAAGAAAGGAAAAACAGTGTAGCTCTGGTGGTTTCTGGGCATTAAACATGCTGACACTGCAGAGAAATATTTGCAACTATACGGCAGATACATCAGTACAGCACACTGCAAATTGGCAAGTTTTTTTTCTTTTCCCCTTCTTCTTGGACTACAAGAATCAGGTTGGCATATAATTTAGGATAATCTAGTTCAGATTGTGAAAGTTTTATGTGATGCTTCATACTAGATATTTTAAAACCAACTTAAACACAGGTTTATCGCTTTATGCTTATATACCGTTTATGCTTATATACCTTATATTCCATTCAAAAGCTGGGGGTTGGTAAAATTAAAAAAATAATAATAATAATAATATATATATATATATATATATATATATATATATATATATATATATTCAAAAGATGCATTAAATTGATTAAAAGTGACAGTAAAGATGTGTTACAAACTATTTCTATTTTAAATAAATGCTGTTCTTTTGAACTTTCAATTGAATGAATGAAAAAAGAAAATATTAAGCAGCACAAATGTTTTCAACATTGACAATAATAAATGTTTCTTAAGCATAAAATATCAGCATATCAGAATGATTTCTGAAGGATCATGTGACACTGAAGACTGGAGTAATTGCTGAAGTTAAATAAAGTTTTAAAATATATTAAAATAGAAAACAGTTACTTTAAATTGTAGTAATAATAGGCCTAATGCTGGGCGATATACCGGTTCAAACGGTAAACCAGGTATGAATTTTGTGCCTAAGCAACAAACGGTGCATTCAAGTCCTCCTGGGAAGTTTGTATTTACGAGTTGGAGTCGAAGTGTGTTTCAAGTCACTTTGGTCAGAAGATGGTAATTTAACTTTTCTACATAAAATTCACCAAATCTTTTTAACTCTGCATCCACAAAATGTTGAATAAAGAATGTGCATCGTGTTTTTGCTTTTTCTGTTTTTATTCCATTTGTGAAGGTGATGTAAACTGAATCATTAATTATACAATAACATTTTGTATATAACTTATATAGCCTTATTGTACATGACGACAAAAAAATAAATAAAATAAAAATCATTTTATATAATAATCACTGCATTTCTATAGTCTTTGGCTGCATTGCATCCGACATGTTTTCTCACTGACACGCCCCCCACCTCAGAAAGTTCAAGTTTCACAACTGCCGTTTAAGTGTGTTCAACTCCTAAATAAAATCTATCCGACATGATTTGAATGCACCAGTAGACGTTAATTGAGAAGAGATCACTGTAACTAAATCTAAAACTAATTCTTTAACTGGGCAAATAAACCAAATTGTCAACGGCTTTTAACAGAAGCCAGAAACGCTGAAGACAGATGCAAAGAGGAAAAAATACTGCAGCAAGCAGATCAAGCTCACTGTTCACAATGCACAGAAAAATATTGAAAAACACTGAACTGGGGGTGAGGGGTTTATATGAATCTTTGAGGGGAACTGCGTCTTCAGAAAAGTTTTGAAAGTATTTGCTTTTCATCTTACCTCCAAGGAAACGCTATATTGCAGCTGTTCCATGAACGCCACCTGCAGTCAGTGAGTGAATTTGCGTCTCATTCAGCCCATTTTTATTTCGTTCAGATGTTTTATGTAGCATAATATCACAAAGACCTGTTTTTGCTTTAAATTCTGAAATTATACAATATAATTTCCGCAAAAACTGTTCATGCAATCCACCTTTTTCCTTCTCGTAAAAATGGCCACGGCCATTTATAAATTCTATGGTTCTAGCTTCCGGGCTGTTTCCAGCTATTTTTTGCTGTATGAAACAGTTCATTTGCTGCTTTATATTGAAAATTGGTGTGTCTCATATTATTTTAATGTATTATCTTAATTATGAACACACTGGTTTGTAGTGCAAACTGTTTTACCATTTACTGCACGTTGTTATTCTTCTAGTTATTTATAACGGCTAATGAACCGGAAGTCTTGCCCATAGGCTTGCTTCCGCGTTGAAGAAAAAGGTAGATATGTAGCATGTTTTTTTAGATCGTGATTAAAATGCAGTGGTTCTGCAACGGTTTCATGCATTCGAATTCATATAAAGGCACAGTCAAGGGGAAAAAACGTGATAAACCGTAAAACCGTCAGAATCCTAAAAAATAGTGATACAGATTTTTAGGTCTGATATTTTAATTGTGATATGATTACTGATGTGACAGTATTACTGAATTTAGATCAAATAAATATAGCCTTGCTGAGCATGAGACTTTTACACTTTTTGAATGGCAGTGCATGTTTAGTCGGCGTCTGAATATGCTTCTATAGTGGTTGTTTGTAGTATTATATGGTAGTCGTTGTGGTTTTTGCAATCACTGTGACAACCTGTATTTCATAGTTTTGTGGAGAAATTAAAAATATAAAAAATAACCTCTTCACACTAGGGTTTATAGACTACTTTGGGGGTTTTTGGTAATATCTGGATCCCAAATGCATCCCTTGATTATTGTATGTTTTCACTGTACAGGAAAGAGCAGTGTGAACATACTACTTAACACCTCCTTTTGTGTTCCACAGAAAAAAGTCAATCATACAGGTTTAGAACAACATGAGGGTGAGTACATGACAATTTTCATGTCCAGAAAGTCAAAGCAATTGATATTGCAATCAACTGCTTTAACATAAACCAGCCTGCATCATAAAATGCAGAGGAAAAGAAACGCTGAATTCTATATTTAAACAATCCCTTACCTGGTGACTAACCTTTATCTTAACCAAAACCATTTGAAATTCTAATCTGCCCTCATCCCAACATATACTCGATGCAGTCCATGAATCACAGCATCTCCGCTCACAGATCTGATGTGGCCTTGATAAACTCGCTTACGTGCTGCATGTCAAGAAGACAGAAGATGGGAGCATAGTGTAAGAGGAAGAGGCTGCGAGGCTTTTATTGTGTAAGGCAGGGGTAGACAGAGAGTCCCGCCACCAGCCCAACAGGCCACACTGAACCGGTTTCCATGACAACAGAATTCTAATGACTACACCCCTGGCTTTTGCTTTGAGGGAGAACGATGCTACTGGATCTCAGCGTTTCCACACTTTGTCACACCTTTTCTTTTTCACGATAAATGTCATAGACTCTCATCATGGCTGTTTGTATCTGACGGTGCTCCCGATATCCAGCAGCACAAGCCCTCTGAAATTTAGCCAGACGGTCTAAGTCATTATCTTTTGGTCCTGTCCTCCCCCATCCCCCATCCAACCTGCTCATGCTCTCCCTCTGTGATCTTCCCATGTGACCATAGCCAGCTGTTCATTGGCTGGCACCACGAAGGCATCTGTCCAATCGGTGCGGTTCACTCATATAAACATAAGCAAAGCAGCATTCTTATAATTCAGAACAGTGTCTTTCTTTCAGTGAGGAGTCAATGGGAAATACTACACTGGGTTCTACTACTTTGTTTGTCCTCATTCTCATACCTACAAGCAGAGGGGATCTTCTCCTTTTGAGGGAACTATTCTGGCTGTAGGAGCATCTGCTGTTGCCTGCGTTATTTCGCTCTTGCCCCATTGACACTGTGACCAGCTAACAGTGTTTCTGGTTCAGTCCTTTTCTATATACACATGCAGTTGCAGCACTGATACACTGGACATGGCTTTGAAATGTAAGTACAGAAAGCCTTTCAATGACCGTATTTAATCTTAACTGACTGTACTCACACCTGAGAATCACATGAGTAGGTGAAAAACTGAATGATTGGGTGATGTTTTGTTATTGTTTTGTCACTGCTAACACTGCATGATCATATACAGCAGATTAGAATAGAGTTGGTTGGCAGATCTATTTAAAATAATACTTATTTTAAAGTACTGTACAGTCAATTCATGTTTTTGTAATGCATCACAGGACAAGGATAGCATCTTTATAAATAGATCAGGTCTGAGCTTTACCATACAAACCCCTAAAATTATTTCTGCTTTGTGTGTGTGTTGGAATATAAACACAGTTTTTGATTATTACTCATATTTAAGGACTCCCTGCTTTTTAGTGAAGGGGGTCTATTTATAGCTCATGTCTTCAATAGTCTTTTGCTTTGTTTGTCACTGGGAGGGTGTGAATTATTGCTCATTGCTTGATAATATTATAGGCTCCATTATCCTTTTATTTATACTGGTGACTAATTGCGCTGTTATATGTAAATATTTTTACCATTTAGAGGACTCATCTGTTTGTCTGAACAAGCTGTATAATGAAACTAATCTTGAAGCATGGTGAAAAATGTCAGAATAATTAATTGTCATATATAATAAAATTTGATATCATACAATTAAGAATTGCCTTACTTGATCCTTCCGATTAAATAATTACATGAGCTTGCAATAAAACACGATTACGCTGAGAAGTTTCAAGTAACTTCCTGAGGGATCCTGAGATGCGTTCACAAATGTTAAATTATTGACTAGTATTCAAAATGAATAATTGTGATTATAATACGATTAATGTATTAATCAGTTTATTTAGTTAATTTTAGTAGTAGTAATAGTATAATAATAATAATAATAATAATAATAATAAATAAATAAATAAATAACAACAATAATACAGTTTTTAAATCTGTGTTATACAGGAACAAACATCCTGATATACTCTGTATTGTGACCCTGGACCACAAAAGTCATAAGGGTCAATTTTTTTATATAAATTTATATTTATACATCACCTGAAAGCTGAATAAATAAGGATTGTTAGGATAGGACAATATTTGGTTGAGATACAACTATTTGAAACTCTGGAATCTGAGGGTGCATAAAAATCAAAATACTGAGAAAATGGCCTTTAAAGTTGTCGAAATGAAGTTTTGATATATTTACGGTAGGGCATTTACAAAATATCTTCATGGAACATGATCTTTACTTAATATCCTAATGATTTCTGGCATAAAAGAAAAATCAATAATTTTGACCCATACCCATATATTGTTGGCTATCAATTTGCTACAAATATACCTGTGCTACTTATGACTGGTTTTGTGGTCCAAGGTCACAAATGTAAATTGGCCCATTTATTTACTGTATTGTTGTATTTCCAGCAAAGTATATATTAAAATTAATTCTTCTACACTGTCTAAGAATATTCAAGTTTTAATATACCAAATTATTTTTTATTCAACTTGGTCTTTTTTTTTTTAAGTGCCTAAGGATATTTCCCTCCTGTAACTCTGTTTACAGATATTGATTCTTGAGTTATGAAAATGCATTTCCAGAGTGCCATCCCAATGCTTAAGTAGACACTTAAGTGTCAGTTATTAAAAAACCACATTGTCTCATACACTACAAAGAATAAAACTCACTTTTCATTTTAAAAAGACAATATGGTGAAAGCTAAAACCTTAAATGAATTTTTCAACCACCATGAATTTACTTATTGATGAAGAAAATCTCAAACACAGTAGAAATCATGACAATTTACACGGATAGAAACAGATGCTGTAACATGATGGAAATATTTCGTACAGTACAATAAGACAAAACACATGGCAACCGAGCAACTAACCATAACCAATGGGTTCTCTACACAGACATTAGCTGGCCCACTCTCTTCAGTGCACTATGTCAGCATGTTTCTCCCCAGGCTCTGACTGTGTCACAGCACTGTTGGAGATTAGACTGACAGGGCCTTAATCCCATAGAGCTCCTCAGTTCCCTCTGCCAGACCCCAGCACTGTGCCAGGCCCGTACCCAACGGCCACACGAACGCATGCAAGGTCTGAGATAAAGAAAAACTCCATTAAGCCACCCAGATAAAGTACTACATAAGAGAATACTCAGACTGAATAAACAGCAGTGTAGCCAACAGCAAATGATGTTAAATCACAAAACACTCTTCAACAGAGTGAACTAGAATGACAGCTGGTGAAGCCTCCAGGCCTTCAAGCCAATAATAATCAAGTCATGAATAAAGCAAAAAGATGTGTTGATTCAATTATTTGAAGGGCTATGTCTCCACCTCTTTAGGCAGAGAAAAAACAAAAAAGGTATGCCACCCAAAGTGTCACGTTGCTGTTTAACAGAGTGGACAGTGCCAGGCCTCACAGGCCCTTGCTGAAGTCAGAGATGTTGAGCCAGGATGACCCCAAATCACGCCCAATGCTGTAAGTACATCCTCCTCTAGTCTAGAAACCACATTCAGACCTCATAAAGCAATACACTGCTGGTTACGAATGTCATGTCAGACATCAGTCTCTTGTTTAGTTCATAATTAATTTTCCTTAAGTGTATACTCTGCTAAATGCATCTTAGGTGGCCATTAACTAATGGACCAGCCACCATATTCCAAAACTGATTTTTTTTCCATTCCATTATAATCCTTTTAATGGTGTTTTTTCCCTAAAACACCATGCTGCTTCCTGCTGCTTTTAATTTTTTGCCTTTTAAAAACGCAGAGGAGCATTTAAAAAAAAAAAAACATTTAAAGTCAGCATTAAACGGAAGTTGCAATGGTCTTAGAATACAATTTAATTTATCACATCACACAATTTAATGAAAAGTATGTTCCGTGGGTTTCAGAGTGAAGTGTGGCACTATGTTTTCTTACACGTGAGCAGCTCATGATCTGCAGGTGTTTGCAGCATCTCGATTCATAGTAAATGCAGAGATGAAGTTTGTGGGGAGCAGCACTTGCTCTGAGTTTGGGTCATTTTAATGTGCATTAGGGAATACTTCCCTTATTTGTAATGAGAAGCGCTTAAGAGAGAAGCTTTAAGGGCTCCACGCAGTTTTCTGTAAAATTACATTTGATGGTTTAAAATGTTAAAAAGAGATTAAGACAAGCATAAATATTATTGTAGTTTTATAGTTGTAATGTAAAAAAGTTTTTTAACTAGAATTCGGAGTTTGCATCACAATTCTCCTCAATTTTCCTCAGAATTGCAAGAAAAAGTCTGAATTGTGAGATATAAATTTGTGAGGTATAAATTTTTCAAAATGATGCGCACAGATAAATCATTCACAATCACTGCAATATTCCATAAAAATACAAATTGGCACTTTTGATCTCATTGTGACTTTAAAATGGTGTCTCAAAAATTTGCTCTCTATTTCATTCTGCCTCTTCTTATGTTTTTAAAGGAAGGAGTGCATTCTTAATGATGGTATGATAAGCCACTGGTTTGTTGCTGGTTCAAGGTAATGTGTCTGATTTCAATTTCTAAAGAGAACTCCGAGAGAAGCTCCAGCCAGAGGTGATCGAGCTGATTAAACAGCAGAGGTTGAACCGCCTGTGTGAGGGAACATGCTTTAGGAAGATCAGTGCTCGTCGCAGACAAGGTCAGTTACTCATTTAAAATCAGGATACAATTACATGTGCACTGGTAAACTCATTTATGCATGACAGATTCACACCCAATTTCAGAAGTCATTTGATGGATCTGATCACAGTTGCATAGACGTAATATTTATGTAAACATCACATAGAATTCATTGATATCGGCTATACGCAAGTTGAAGACAGACACTGTATTTGAACTATTCCTATGGCTTAATGTCTATTCATATTATGCACATTTTCAATAATCTACTCAAATATAGGGCATCACAGGCTTATAGGTTCCCCTGAGTACCTTATCCTAATGCTTGGTCTGTTTGATACTGCATTATATTAAAACAACTTAAGGATATCAATATATTAAAAAGATAATCTCATTCTGTATTTGGGACACACAACATCAGCCTATATACAAATGCTGCATTGTATCTCTCTCGCTCTCTCTCTAAAAAAAGAAAAAAAAGAAAAGAGAAATCTATATTATTGTAACCTCTTTATTTCTAATCATGTTTATTTCAAAACCTATTGATATGAAATATTCATCAAGTATTCAGCATGAAAGGGCAGCCAGTTAGGCACAAGCACAGACTTAATGAGGCTTTTAATCAAAAGTGATTTTCTCAGGTCACTGCTGCTTTAATTAAAATCTGATTTTCATTTACAGTGCTGTTGACCTGCTAGAGGAAATAAAACTATAAAACCTAATTGGAATGGATCATTATGAGGACAGTAAAAAGCAAGATGCAAGAAAACAGCCAGTGCATAACATGCATATTCTTATATGTATCCATCTCTCATCATCTCCTCTATAGACAAGTTCTGGTATTGCCGTCTATCACCAAACCACAAAGTGTTACACTATGGAGATATAGAGGAGTTCTCACAAGGACAAATATCACATGACTCTCTCCAGGAGAAAGGTGAGCAACACACTTTTTGATTATAACTGACAATGTAAATGAAAATTACTGTTTTAGTTTTTTCTATAATGGCTTGTGTTATTAATCACATTGATTGTTGATGCCATACAAGCTTGGATAAAGGATAGCGCTAAACATGCTTATTTTAGATGCTCATAGTGAAGTAGAACATCATTTTTCTACTGTCCTAATTTTGCAAACTCTACATAAATTTTTTTCGTACTTCTAGTGACAGTAGCAGATATCAAAGCAGTGGTCACGGGTAAAGACTGCCCACACATGAGGGAGAAAGGAGCACTTAAGAATAAGGTAAGAATTCAACTCACCAGACAGGACAGGACAAGTCAAGACAAGGTGTAGTGGATCCAAACTCAGAGTAGGCAAGGCAGGCTGATTTTACTGAACAATGTTGCAGAGACAAGCTTCAACTCAAGATGATAACTAGTCAAAAACAACAACAACCACCACCTCTAGACAGAGCAATGCAAGAGTACAACAGTGGCCTCAAACAGGTATCAACAGTTGAAAACAATTAGCAATTAATCCAGCAATGCCAATGAAGTCAAACTGACGCCATCTAGTGGTTAGATGTGGATAAAGGACTAATAGAGTAAATTTAAAGCAAAAACGTGTTCTGTATGAATGTCCCCTGATGTCCCCATCGATGTCAACAGGACAGGTGTTTTTCTGGACTTTCAAAAAAGAAGAATGAATATGTTTATAGTTAAAGCTGAGTTATTGTTTATAGTCAAAGCAAACAATAGGCAATAAGGTAATGATAGAATCTCTTGACGGTAGTTTATTTGCGCGCGCGCGCACACACACACACACACACACACACATATTACGTTCAACGTAACGGAACTAAAGTGCTGTTGATGTATTCTGTGTGTATGTTTATGTATTGAAGACAGATCTGCCATGTTCAGGGCATTAGAAGAGCCAAGCCGACACACCTAAAGTTACGGCCAAAGAAATCATATTTTACCTGAATTGTTGAAGTTTTCAGTCTGCTTTATAGCAATAAAAAATAACTTCTGAGTACAACAGGCCGCACGCAAAAACAATCAACGTGACCAGCCTAGTCCGATTCACGAACAATTGACTCAGAACTGCTGTTGAATTCTCTCAAAAAAATGAGTCGTATATGAATCGATTCTTTTAATGAAAATTTCAAAAAGATGAATAGGTTTGAATCAGTCTGACGAATCCAGAGCGGTGAATGAATCAACATGTGCAAGTTTATTTTCAGGGATGTCTGCTGTCCTTTATGAAGCAGGTTTTTGTCATTATAATTCATGTTAAAGATGCACATTTGCCGATAAATTTGTAATAAATGAAAGGATATTCCTCTCTTAAAAAACTTTATCAGTATCAGCACTCTATAGTTCTAAATTGACCATGTTGACTTTGGGAGGAGGTTGTAGCGGTGACAGAAACCATCTGTTGTGCAAAGGCACCTGTAGTAAAGTTCAGCTGGGAGTTGTGGGAGAGGAAGTGAGGTCAGGTATTCTGGGTTTGGAGATTATTATTCTTTGTCTGCTTTCCAGGAGCCGCTGGAGTTGGCTTTTTCCATTCTTCATAACTCTGATGAATATCTGAACTTCATTGCTCCGGACAAGCATGAAGTGAGTAGGCCTATATCACAGCATTAAGAGTTATATATTTCTTTAATACTGTGATATCAGTTGTTTTATCACTCATGCACTGCTTGAATTCACGTACCATCCTTAATAATACTCTCTTATCTTACTATTTGTTTTTTGGTTTTTTTCACTAGTACTGCATTTGGACTGATGGCTTGAATGCTCTTTTGGGAAAAGAGATGACAAGTGAGCTCACAAAATCAGATATGGACACTCTGGTTACTATGGAGCTGAAACTTCGCCTTTTGGACCTCGAAAACATTCAGATTCCTGACGTCCCTCCTCCTGTTCCCAAAGAGCCCAGCACTTACGACTTTGTTTACGACTTCAGTCAGCAGCACACTTGAGACTGGAATAAAGCCCTTACTCATGCTGATAATCAGCTGTAAGTGAGGAGTGCTCGCTTTTTCTCATTTTTGCTATTCCTGTTTAGTCTTTTTCCTCTCGTATGGACAGAATCATACATTTTCCTCTAGATTGTGACTATGATGTGATGCTTAGTTTTCCATTTCATTAAAATGCCTCTCATAACTTTACTGTTCTACAAAGAAGAAAAATTCACAGTAACATTTCTTTTCAGTCATCGGTTTTAATGAACACTCAGCTTGGTATCATGCGCAACATTTTGTGTAAGTAAAATGCAAATCAACATAAAATACTGAGAATTCATTTGTTTCATAATCATGTAAAATAAAAATCAGAAGCTACATTAAGTCATGAACATACACACAGAACTCAGTACTGTTTCAAATAAATGTGCTAATCATTGATTCCAGAGTAATCAACTTAACTGAATCACACTCAGCATTAAAGTGTCAGTTAATAAATTATTTACAATGTCAAAAAATCTGTTGTTCCTCATATACACACACACAGGCTACAATTATCTGATTTTCTAGTAATGCTTTAGTAGCAAGGGTTTTGAACACAGATTATTTTAGTCTTTAAGAAAAAGACCTTTGGCTTGTTTAGTTGCATGCCCTCTCTCTTTCAAAACATGTGACAACCACACTGCCCCACCAGAGAAACATCCAAAACATTTCAACACATAGTTGCAACACATTACAGTATTATCTGTTACTATCAAACTATCAATTTGGCAGGATATCGCTCATAATGTTCACTCATAAATTATTAATTTTCATTGACATCATATATTATTAAAATATCACTTATTACAACGTCATAGGCCATTGTAAAATCAAATTATAAGTTAACTCAAAACTACAAGTTTTGGCACTAATTGACATTTTAGAGATCAACAAGCCAAATATAATTAGCATGTCCACTCTTTAATTTCTTTGTTGAAAAATATCTGGAATTATATGCCCTATCCAAGTCAAATATTTATTTATTCTTCCCACTTCAACCCAATCAGCCTGTTAAGCCAAATTTATATCATGGATTGTTTTTTCAAACTTTACCCTATAAAAGGCCTCGACTTTGTTTTGTGTTGCCTTTAAAATGACTCTATTCAGACAAATTCTTTAAACAGCCAATATTTATTCTTACCCATAAGTGAGTATATTCACAATTTAAGGTCACAGATCAGAGCTTTCTGATAAACGGTTCCAATGAGCAACTTTCCTCCATATTGGGTTGCCACCGAAGAACCAACAATCACACTGCCGTCATCTGAATATACCTGAGTCACCCTGGGCTTTTCAGAGAGAATGTTTTCAATCCTGATAACCTACAGGAGAACATGGAATTATTGACTTTTTATTGTTTTACAGCTGAGAGCAAACGGTAAATAATGGAGAAAAATAGGAATGTCAAATTGCCAACAAATAAAATGAATACACATTCTTTAATAAATATCTATTTGCTCCATACAAGCACAAAATACACACACACACACACACGCACCTCAGAGCCTGGCGGATCATTTGGATCACTAAGCAGGAATTTGAGACCATTTGGGTGGCAGCCCAGCCATAGATCTCCAGATTCGCGGTCCACCTCAATGTTGTCACACAGTGACCCCACATCAACCTCCTGGATAAGAAAAATTACCATGCAGTAATATTAACAATATTAACACATTAGCAGTGTGTTCTCCGAAAAAACCTGTCATAATGCACTTTCATGGTTGTTTATTTAAAGCTAACACATCCAACAATGCTAAAATTCAATATATTTATTATGGGATACAAATATCAAGTTTTTTCTTTTACCTTTACATGAGACAATACAGTGTTTTTCTGTATTTCCACCACACTAATTTTGTGTTTCAGGATATTTGACACATACAAATGCCTGAAATAAATTAAATGTTACTTGTATTAACAACACAAGAGGACATGAAAAATGTGTTGATACTATATTATACTGAGCTTTAATCAATGAAAATTCTTGACATTTTTCTGATACTTGCCTTTTGTCAGGGGAGATATTTATGCCGTTGGCAGATGGAAACCCCCCTGTCACAACCTGCACGGTCTGAGGGCTGTAGTAGACGACGTCACTCCAGGGCAAAGACAGAAAATGCTCCACAAGCTTGAGAATCTCATTAATAAAGTAATGATCATTGGTGGCATAAAAGCTTTCGGTCCCCACAGCGACTATATCATTCACACTAACAAATGCACATAAATAAACTGGAATTTGATTTCTGATCAGGTTTAAAGTTACAGAAATATTTTAAATATACAGAAATAAGCACATACTTGTGCAGGAGTTCATGCTTGATGGTCTTGATGTATTGAAGAGCATTTTCATTCTCAACAAATCGGAAAATCTCCACTTGACTTTTGCCTTGAGGATGATTCACAACAAACAGGTATATGGCGCCATCTGTAGTGAGAAAATAATTCATACTTGATTAGACTTCTATCAAAGGTATACATATAGGATTTAAAAGTGAGGATCAAATTGACATTGTAAAATAGCCTTTGAACACAAGGTGGCTAGTTTTCCTTAGTTTTAACATTTCACAAGGAAACTTACAAATATTTGTATGTAGTTACAGTACATTACACAAAACCGTATTACTACAAAATCCAGTTTTAGATGTCATACATTCATAAGTGTCTAAATTCCATAGAGCTGTTCATGGAACATTTAAAACATCTAAGGAATCAAAAAACCGTAACTAAACTGCATGCAACCCAAATTAATGCTAGAAAAATGTGTTAATTTAATAAAAATGGCAAACCTTTGTTATCTGTGTACAGGCTGATTCCATGTGGATTAAAAGAGTCTTTGTCAAAGTCTCCCTTGATGTTCAGTGCTTTAATTTTCAGTTCAGAATCCAACAGATTCAGGGTGTAGATCTTTCCAGGGTCATCTGAATAGGATGGTAAGCCTGGATACTTCAAGCCCTGTGTTTAATTCATCACAATTCATTAGGACGGCGTGACCGGCATCTATTTACAAGTGCAAAAGGCTATTTTCACTCACTCTGTCCACGTGCTCAGACAATTTACCCTTAGTACAAATATCATTTCAATTTACACTTTGTATGAATACAATAAGATTCTGTTTGTAATGATTTGCACTTGATGCAAACAGTATCTTCCACTATTTACACTTTGTATAATTAGCTGCTGGCTACGTGATTCCACCAAGTACAACATGTTTCTGGCTCAACATCCCTGTCTATCCTGGAACAACATCCCAATCAACCAATCAGATTTGAGGGATAAATTTACAGGAAATGTCTGTTTTAGGCTTACAACAAAGGTTAGGTGCTTCTGCACTCTTATTATTCAGCTATCATTTCCCTCTGATTTTTGGGATAAATTATAGGTAGTGTTAGGTTTAGGGGTAGGGGTGGAGTTAAGCCTATGTTTTTGGACAGTAATGTTGTTCCAAGACATAATCAGCATTGATTCAACTCTAGTCTCATGCTGCACTGCATAGGTAATAGATTTTGAATAGATCTAGGACTACTCACACCTTGTAATTAATGATGACATATATCTGATAAACTAATCAAAATGCTTAGTCATAGTTTTATGACATACAGTGCTCAGAAAAGCCAATCCATCATCAAGCATGGTAATATCTTCAGCTCCATACTCTGTTGAAAACAGGGAAATAACATCATTGCAATGTCCTTATTTTAACTGTTAGAAACATATAAACACACTACATTATTTAAAACAGACCAGCACGAGACACCTAAGCATACAGTTTATCTAAAATGTGTCTAACTTACCTATGCCCTCTATTAGGTGGCAGTTAGGAAGGTAGTTTTGGGTAAGTTCTCTGGAGTAAAGCAATACATGCCTATGGAGAGGATTCCATTTAAACATTTATTATCGTTTGCGTGACTTTTTAAAAGTTTGCATTAGTAACTAAAAATGTAGCATCAAAGGTCAGAAAAGCGTTCAGACAAAGAAACCTTAAAAATTACAATTGAAAAGCCTGACATTCTAAGCAATTGTTATATAAATGCGATTGGAAATATAGACCAACCTAAGTGCAACGAGTCGTTCTCCAACGAAAGCTGCCAGAGCAATAACAGCTAAAGAGAAAACTGCTAACTTCCCCATAATGTCTGAAACGCTCGTAAACAACATTAACCCTTATCAGTGTTTCAGGGTTGCCAGGTGTGCAAAACCAAACCATCCGATTTCTAATCAAAACTAACCCAAACGCGTTTTTTCCAAGTGTTTCCCCTCTGTCGGTCTCCTCGTTTGTTAAAATCGAGTTCCGTGGAGATCGATTTAACCTGCTGCACCTGTGACAAAGTAGCCCAAATCCGCGGGGAAATCAAGGACTTGGCAACCCCGTGCCTGGTACTCGTATTATACGCGCCTGGGACTTTACATAGAAGTAGCGTGTTAAAGTAGCAGCCTGTATCTCCAGATGGGAAGTCGCGCTTTTTTCCAGAATGCTGTTTTTCTGACGTTTATTTATTTATTTATTTTAGGTGTTTGGCCAATATACAGATGACAGTATTTACGTCATGCATTTCTTTTCACATAATGAAATATTCTCTTATCCAAACTGTTGCATTTCGAATTTATTTTAGAGTAGCCTAAAGAAATTAACATTAACAAACAACAGAAAAATTCTCAGAAAGAGTGCAAGAGTGATGCACACTTTATTTACCTCTCTGCATACATCGGGCTTACTAATGTGCTCTGCATCCCTGCTGTTATAATACAAATTCATACAAATTAGTAACTATTGTCCATTTTCACAAATTGTTTGCTAATTTCAGTGAGAGTGTGTTGGTAAATGTTTATTTGTGTTGCATGTACATCATAAATAGATGAATATATTTTTTACACAACTCAAGAAAGACAGCTACTGAGAACATATGCTAAGTCAAGTTATACTTCAAGCTCACATATCTAGTAGATAGTGTTTGCAACCCAATCAGCCTGTTAAACCAAATTTATTTTGTATGGATTGTTTTTTCAAACTTTACCCTACAAAAGGCCTTTGACTTTGTTTTGTGTTGCCTTTAAAATTACTCTATTCAGACAAATTCTTTCAAACACTTGAGCCAATATTTATTCTTACCCATAAGTGAATACATTCACAATTTAAGGTCACAGATCAGAGCTTTCTGATAAACGGTTCCAATGAGCAACTTTCCTCCATATTGGGTTGCCACCGAAGAAGCAATGATCACACTGCCATCATCTGAATATACCTGAGTCACCCTGGGCTTTTTAGATAGGATGTTCTCAATCCTGATAACCTACAGGAGAACATTGTTATATTATAGATTTGTAACTCAGGGACAGTTGAGATAAGACAGGAGATAGTGGGAAAAGAAAGGATCAGAGATGAGAACATGATGTGAGCCAGCCTCGAACACGACAGCTCATCATATTTGAGCATAGGCACTAAACACTACACAATACATATATTCACAAACCTCTGAACCAGGTGGATCATTCGGATCATGAAATACACATTTAAGACCGTTTGGATGGCAGCCAAGCCATAGATCTCCAGATTCACGGTCCACCTCAATGTTGTCACACAGTGACCCCACATCAACCTCCTGGGTAAGAAAAATTGCCATGCAGTAATATTAACAATAGCAGACAGAGTAGTTCTCATTTTCTACTAAGCGAAAACTATTAAATTCTTCCATGTTTGTTGTGTTTGAAGCAAACACAACTTACAATTCTATACTTAAAAAAAAATTATATATATATATATATATATATATATATATATATATATATATATATATATATATTATGTTTGGGATAAAATAAGGTGTGAACATTTTATGTAGTTTGATGTTTACCTTTACATGAGACAATACAGTGTTTTTCTGTATTTCTAAGACAACAATTTTGTGCTTCAGAATATCCGCCACATACAAATGCCTGAATAACATGTTAATCGTATTAACAACACATAAAAAAAGACATAATTACGCAATAATGCTTTGATGGTAATATTACTATGCTGTGCTTTTATCAATGCAAATCTTGATTTTTTTCCCTGAAACTTGCCTTTTGTCAGGGGAGATATTTATGCCGTTGGCGATCAAGAAGCCCCCTGCCACAACCTGCACGGTCTGAGGGCTGTAGTAGACGACGTCACACCAGGGCAAAGACAGAAACGGCTCCACAATCTTGAGAATCCCATTCGTGAAGTAATGATCATTGGTGGCATAAAAGCTTTCGGTCCCCACAGCGACTATATCATTCACACTAACAAATGCACATAAATAAACTGGAATTTATACTTTAGGTCTAGGGTATGTTAAAGCAGTATTGTAGTTTAATGGAGCACATACTTGTGCAGGAGTTCATGCTTGATGGTCTTGATGTACTGGAGAGCATTTTCATCCACAACAAATCGAAAAATCTCCACTTGACAGTTGCCTTGAGGATGATTAACAACAAACAGGTATACGGCACCATCTGTAGTGAGAGAAGAATTAATATACTATTAGGTTCATTAACATTCTTCCTTTTAATATAAGTATAGTTAAGTATAGACAGATCAAAAAGGAATGAAACTTTTCTTGTTTATGTATACATTTATTGAATACAAATTGCAAACCTTTGTTATCTGTGTACAGGCTGATTCCATGTGGATTAAAAGAGTCTTTGTCAAAGTCTCCCTTGATGTTCAGTGCTTTAATTTTCATTTTAGAATCCAACAGATTCAGGGTGTAGATCTTTCCAGGGTCATCTGAATAGAATGGTAAGCCTGGATACTTCAAGCCCTGTGTTTAATTAATTTGAACATGTTTAACAATATAGTTGCATTTAAAGGTCAAATTAATAGGAAAATACGAAAAATGACTGTTGCTAACATGAGATTACTCATTAATGATTTTGTTGTCATGACATACAGTGCTCAGAAAGGCCAGTCCATTTTCAAGTATGGTGATATCTTCAGCACCATATTCTGTTTAAAACAAAAATAACACACTACATCCACATTTTCAGTGTCACAAACCTACACACATATGCTTCTTCAAATGCTCTTTACTCTATTACATAAATAATTATAAAAGCAAAACACTACACCAATAAAACATTATTTTACACGAATCTCACATTTATAACTGATTAAGTAACACTGCATTAGGTCCAAGCTGGTAAATTCAGTCTAGCAAACTGACACGTGACCAGAAAAGAAGGCAATCAATTCAGTGTTTACTTACCTATGCCCTCTATATGGTGACAGTTAGGGAGGTAGTTCTGGGTGAGTTCTCTGTGGGAAAGTGATACATGCCTGTGGAGAAGGCAAAACTACATATATAATAGATATTCCTATGATTATTGTCATGTTCAGTAATTATGTTTAAACAGTAGCCTATATGTCAGTAAGCAGCAGCAAAGATAAGAACAGCGTGCAGTCAAAGAAAACATTTACTGCAATAGTTCAGTTATAAAGTTTGGTATTCAAATAACAGTAATCGCAAGTCATTATTAGGCCTATATAAATTCGATCGGACATATCAACCAACCTTAATGTAACGAGTCTTTCTCCGATCAAAATTGCAAGAGCTGCAACAGACAGCGAGAGAACTGCTAACTTGCCCATACTGTCTGAAACTCTCGCGCTGCCTCTAGCTCACAAACATTATTAAGCCTTCAGTGTTGCCATGTCCGCTTTTTATGTGCGAATTTTTGTATACAAATACATAAATGTACAGTCGTGGTTTTTGTTTTGGGGATAATTTCCAGAATTCAGTTCTGCTTATTGGTTACATGCTATTGCATTTGTTTGTTTTCTATTTCTGTCAAACCAGCCAAGATGTGATAAACATGGATAGGCCTATTATTTGTAAAGTTCACTCAGAATATGGTAAACGTCAACCCAGAGAAAAGCAACTATTTTACGAGGTAGTGATTACTTTCATACGATGTGATTCATCAATACAGAAGCATGTGTTTTTTAAGTAGGCCTTAACATGAAGGATGAACCTAACCTAACTGTTGGTAGTGTAATAAATAGTTATTAATTGCCATGGATGTTTGTTGGTAAAGGTTCTGTGTTGCATGGATATCACAAACTGATAATATAGGCTATATATTTTTACACAATCAACTAGTGATAGCTATTGAGAACATATGCCGAGTCTAGTGAAGTTTAACTCTTGCTTTAAGCTCACATATCTAGTAGATAAATAGCAGAGTTTATAATCAATCCAAGCAGTCTGTCAAGCCAAATATATATTGTGTGAATTGATTTTTCTCACTTTACAGTACAAAAGGTGCAACTGAAACTTAAAGTTAATTACCTATGTATTATTAGTATGTCTTGTCTTTTATTTGTGCTGCAAATATGTAGTCTCTGAAATGACACTATTAAGACAAAATCTTTCAAACAGCTGAGCCACTATTTATTCTTTCCAGTAAGTATATACACTACTTAAGGTCACAGATCAGAGCTTTCTGATAAACTGTTCCAATGAGCAGCTTTCCTCCATATTGGGTTGCCACCGAAGAAGCAATGATCACACTGCCATCATCTGCATACACCTGGGTCACCTTGGGCTTTTCAGAGAGGATGTTCTCAATCCTGATAACCTATAGGAGAACATGGGTATGTTACAGATTTGTAACTCAGAGATAGTTGAGAGTAGACAGAAAACAGTGGGAAGAGAAAGGCCAGACATGGGAACATGACAGCTCATCATATTTGAGCATGGGCACTAAACACTAGGCCACGCCTCAAGCATTTAAATATGCTGCATATATTCACACACCTCTGAACCAGGTGGATCATTTGGATCTTGAAGTAACCAATTGCGACCGTTTGGGTGGCAGCCCAGCCATAGATCTCCAGTTTCACGGTCCACCTCAATGTTGTCACAGAGTGACCCCACATCAACCTCCTGGGTAAGAAAAATGAACAAGCCATAATATTAGCAATAGCAGGCAGAATAGTTGTTGTTACTGTTATTTAAAAAAAACTATTAAATAGATTCATTGCTGTTTTATTTGAAGCTAGCTATACAACAAAGCTGAAATTCTATACTTTCATCTATAAATTCTTTCATCTATCTGTGGTCATGAAGTCATTCGAAAAACTGGTTTTGGCTTATCTGAAGGATATCACTGGACCCCCTGCAGTTTGCCTACAGAGCAAACAGGTCTGTTGATGATGCAATCAACATGGGACTGCACTTCATCCTGCAGCATCTGGACAGACCAGGGACTTATGTGAGGATCCTGTTTGTGGACTTCAGCTCAGCTTTTAACACGATCATTCCAAACCTCCTCCTGCCCAAACTAACTCAGCTCTCCATGCCCACCTCCATCTGTCAGTGGATCAACAGCTTCCTGACAGACAGGCAGCAGCTATTGAGTCTGGGAAAATTCTCATCCAGCACCCGTACGATCAGCACTGGTGCCCCTCAGGGTTGCGTCCTCTCCCCACTGCTCTTCTCCCTCTAAACCAATGACTGCACCTCTAAAGACCCCTCTGTCAAACTCCTGAAGTTTGCAGATGACACCACAGTCATCGGCCTCATTCAGGACGGTGATGAGTCTACCTACAGACAGGAGGTTAAAGAGCTGGCTGTCTGGTGCAGTCTTAACAACCTGGAGCTCAACATGCTCAAAACAGTGGAGATGATCGTGGACTTCAGGAGAAACCCCCCTGCACTCCCCCCACTCACCATCATGAACAGCACTGTGGCTGCAGTGGAGTCATTCAGATTCCTGGGCAGCACCATCTCTCAGGACCTGAAGTGGGACATTCACATAGACTCTATTGTCCCAACAAAGATTGTACTTCCTTCGCCAGCTGAGGAAACTCAACCTGCTGCTGAAACAGTTCTACTCCACCATCTGGTTCAGCTCGGCTACCAAATCTGACCTCAGAAGACTACAGAGGGTAGTCCGGACTCCTGAGCGAATCATTGGTACAACCCTCCCCACTCTCCAAGAACTGTATTTATCCAGAGTGAGAAAAAGGGCTGGCAAAATCTCTCTGGACCCAGCACACTCCCTCTTTGAACTGTTGCCTGGTCGATGCTACAGAGCTCTGAGCACCAGAATGGCCAGGCACAGGAACAGTTTCTTACCTCAGGCAATCCATCTCATGAACACTTGAACACTTAACAATAAACATGAAACACAACACTATCATACATTTATTTATTTAACACACATACTTATTACATTTCAAATTTGAACCTAACATACCTGTACATACTAAATTGTCTATTTTGAATATTGTGTTTGTGCTATTTTGCACATTGTCTATTTTGTATATTTGTATATTATTATCTTTATTATCCGTGTCTTGTCTTGTCACTGTCATTCTGTCGCACTGTGGAGCTTCTGTCACCAAAACAAATTCCTCGTATGTGTAAACATACCTGGCAATAAAGCTAATTCTGAAAAAATAACATTTTATGTAGTTTGATGTTTACCTTTACATGAGACAATACAGTGTTTTTCTGTATTTCCAAGACAACAATTTTGTGCTTCAGAAGATCTGCCACATACAAATGCCTGGAATGACATGTTAATTGTATTAATAACATATAAACAGGACATGATTATGCAATAAATTATTTCATAATATTACATGCATATGCAAATCTTGATTTTTTTTTCCTAAAACTTGCCTTTTGTCAGGGGAGATATTTATGCCGTTGGCAAGCAAGAAGCCCCCTGCCACAACCTGCACAGTCTGAGGGCTGTAGTAGACGACGTCACACCAGGGCAAAGACAGAAACGGCTCCACAATCTTGAGAATCCCATTCGTGAAGTAATGATCATTGGTGGCATAAAAGCTTTCGGTCCCCACAGCGACTATATCATTCACACTAACAAATGCACATAAATAAACTGGAATTTATACTTTAGGTCTAGGGTATGTTAAAGCAGTATTGTAGTTTAATGGAGCACATACTTGTGCAGGAGTTCATGCTTGATGGTCTTGATGTACTGGAGAGCATTTTCATCCACAACAAATCGAAAAATCTCCACTTGACAGTTGCCTTGAGGATGATTCACAACAAACAGGTATACGGCACCATCTGTAGTGAGAGAAGAATTAATATACTATTAGGTTCATTAACAATCTTCCTTTTAATATAGTTTTAAGTATAGACAGTTCAAAAAGGAATGAAACTTTTCTTGTTTATGTATACGTTTATTGAATACAAATTGCAAACCTTTGTCATCCGTGTACAGGCTGATTCCATGTGGATTAAAAGAGTCTTTGTCAAAGTCTCCCTTGATGTTCAGTGCTTTAATTTTCATTTTAGAATCCAACAGATTCAGGGTGTAGATCTTTCCAGGGTCATCTGAATAAGACGGTATGTCTGGATGCTTCACGCACTAAACATAAATATAGTTACATTTACAAATATAGTTGAATTTTTTAATAGTCAAATGTATATAATTAACTTTTAACAGCTATGTACTTCAACAACCAGGTGCTTTTAGTTTTATGACATACAGTGCTCAGAAAGGCCAGTCCATTTTCAAGTATTGTGATATCTTCAGCCCCACATTCTGTTTAAAACAGCAAAAAATTACACACTACAGATCACCACAACAGTGACAGAAACTCAATTACAGAATAAATTATAAAAGCAAAACACTCTAAAATTTAAGCCTACACTATTCCTATTTCCTTTTTCCGCATTTAGAATTGCATAAATAAGACTACATTAGGTCCAGACTGGTAAATTCAGTCCATGAAATGACACGTGACCAGAAAACATGGCAATCAATACAGGGTTTACCTATGCCCTCTATATGGTGACAGTTCGGAAGGTAGTTCTGAGTAAGTTCTCTGTAGTAAAGTGATAAATGCCTGTAAAGAAGACAAAACATAGTCATATGTAATACATATTGCTATGATTATTGCCATGTGCAACAATTACATATAGCCTAAACACCAATTAATATGTCAATAAGTAGCAGCAAAGATCAGAACAGTAGTCAAAGAAAATATAAATTCGATCGGACATATCAACCAACCTTAACGTGATGACTCTTTCTCCGATCAAAACTGCAAGAGCTGCAACAGACAACGAGAGAACTGCTAACTTACCCATACTGTCTGAAACTCTCGCGCTGCCTCTAACGCACAAACATTAACCCTTCAGTGTTGCCATGTTCGCTCATTATGCGAGGTTTTGGACTTGTTTTTTAGTTCGTTTATTTAGTTATTTGTTTATTATTATTATGTATATATGGATTACATTAATGTGTAGTTGCGGTTTGGGTTTTAGGTTAACATTTCCAAAATGCTCACATGGCAGAATAAAAAAGTGTGACCAATAATCACAGCTGTCAAATATCCTCACCTTCTGTTTGAGCCGCGTTGTAAAATAATGCCATCATTAATCCTAGGAATTTGTTTCTTCTTTGTTCCGTGATTTTGCCTTTACCAGCCACTTCCCTACAACTCACTGATGCGCAATGTGCCCCTTTTCAGGTGTGCTTACAAAAAAGAGATTTACTCTTATTTATTGGTTACATTTTTTAAATGTTTTCTTCACTGATCAATTACATTTTTGCTCATTTTCGCTTTTTTTTTGCTTGTTAATCGTGATATCTGGCAACCTCTTTCTTTCAAAGCCCACCCTCTCTAGTGCGCTTTATTTAAAAATGTACTTTGTTAATTTTCAGAGTTGACCCAGTTGCGCTTTCTTTATTAACGTGTAGCAGTGACCCCGTTCAAGGAGGTAGTTCCCGGTTGTGCTTTTCCTCCCTTAATTATGCATTTAACACGCAAACCATCCTTGAGATGATTCAATTCATGCAGAAGGTATGCAGCCTATTATTTTTATCTCAAGGGTCAGTATCTCTTGAAAGTTTGTGTTGGAGTATGAAACCTCTGATTTAGCGGGAATCTCTATATGGTAACAACCAAAAAGCCATTTGTGCTTTTTGCATTATTATATATGCCTATATAGCATAATAATAATGCATAACAATAAGCCAGCTTACATCACGTGATATTTTAGCTAAAAATATGCAGTACGTGTTTATTGTCACAAAGATCCACTCAGCGCTAGGGCTTTTGTGAAGCAATATGCCGCTGTAGTAGCATGGATTGGTCAGTAGCCGGCACTATTACCTATTATTTTCATACTAATTCGCTTAAAATAATTTCCATATGTTGTATAAATATGTATAAGTAATTTCCATATATTTAGATTTTTTTAGTTATTTATTTGTGCTGTGACCGGTGCAGCCTTTTATGTTAATATAGCTCAGCAAGTTTGCAGCAATATTAATGGAATGTTAAGTTATGACAGAACCTCTAAGGCAGATACTGGGCCAACTTAAAAGTGATATACTAAATCATTTGAAAGCAGTTATTTTCATGTGTGCTTTCCGAGGAAAATTCACAGTCAGGCTTACCAATTTACAGTGCAGTGCTTTATATAATTTAGAAATGTGTATGGTGTGGAGCAAAAAGCATAATCAGTGATATAATCAAGCACAATGAATAATTAATAAATTAGTAATTTTATCCAATTCTAAACAACTACATAGGTGTAATTTCTTGCTGTCTATTTGTTCCGTTTTTTTACTTATACACAAGTAGTATTTGAATTCAAGCATGGAAATGTTGCAAAACATTATCCATATTGATAAAATAGACTTTTACCAGTATATTTTGCTGGTTTGAAAATCTGAGTCATGATGAATGATGAAATTCTTTGAACCAGAACACCACATTCTCTTCCACTGATATTAGCAATATACTGGAAGCCTCTTTGCCCGCAGGTGCCACATTCAGCAACATGATGTAACTGCTTTAAATTTCTAGTATACCGTTTACTGTGATACAGTGCTACATTCAAGTGTTATATTCAGTAGCATACCCAATAAGTTTTTTTTTTTTCTAATTTCAGTATTCTATGTTAAAATGTTTTCGCTGCTGTAACTAGTCACCATATCTTGAACTTTCTAATCCTCTTACATTAATATGAATAACAACAATAACAAGTAAATTAGTTTATATGAATTCTGATATAACTGCAGGCACAATCATTCTAAAATAATTTTTGAATTTTTAAAAATAATTTTACATACATAGCGTGCCACAATTAATATTAAACTGAGATTTCTGATCTGTAGCATGACTATTTATTGTTTGATAATAAAACAAAATATGTCAGAATAAATGGGTCTGAAGACATAACTTGGTTGTCTTTATATGGGGACACTCAATTGGTTGACTGACCCTTTTTTTTTTAATTAACAAGATCAAACATGTATATGACAAACAATATACATGATATAAACAATAAACATTAACCATAATATAAACAATTATACACTAGATAGAATATGAGATAGATACATTTTGGTAGAATATGGGAGCGAATAAAACAACAAATGGAATCAGGATTTGTTTGTTTAAGCCAATTAACCTTACATGTATTATTTAATGTTGCAAAGTCCAAAACATTTAAGCCACCATTTTCATATGAATTCATAATAACTGTTTTCTTTATGTAATGTATTTTATTTTTCAAAATGAAGTCAATGAATATTTTGTCAATTTCTTTACATAGCTTTTTATCAAGTTGTAAATTGATTTTACAACTTATTCATTGCTGCATAAATAAGTAGAAATACCCCCTGCCTTTGTAATTAAAACTCTACCCCTTAAAGAAAGGTCTCTCAGAAGACAATGATTTAACTTCTTTTTATTTAATTTCTTTCAATAATAGGACTCAAATTTAGCAAGCACCTTCTTTTCTGGTCTTTGGTTATCAATATTCCAAGAGACTGAACCTCATTCTTTAAGGGAATTATAGCTAGTTTCGAGACATTCCCTTATGGCCATAAGCTCACATTTAGCCAAATTTAAGTATACCCCAGATGTTCTTGAAAATTCACCAATTAAATCAATTGCCACAGATATCTGATTCTCATTTTGACTAAAGAGAGTAGTGTCATCGGCTAATTGTGTCATTTTTATCTCTCATATCAACAACAGCGATGGGCTTGATAATATGAGGAAAGAAGCTGACTTACTAACAAAAAGAGGTATGGAGATAACAGGGCACCCCTGCCTAATTCCTTTAGAAATATCAAATCTAGGCTGACTGACTCTAACCACAGCAAAAGAGAAGACAAATGCTTGCCAGCTATGAACACTTATATGCAAATCAGCATCAGAAGCCTTTGTATTCCTGTCATCAAGATATTATATCATAAGCATAAGGTGAAATACTTTTAAGTAAACTATGTGTTTGACAATAGCAAGCTACAGAAGCATTTCTGGAAAAGGCATCTACACCCTTTGCAAAGACAACGGCTGGAATTTTGTCTGATTCACTAACATTGTTCTCTGCATAGTTTTCTCTTTTTAGTTCACTAACATAACCACACAATAGTGTCGGATGAAACCACAGCTTACCTAGGCGTGTGATTCTCTCACGTTACTTTGAACTGTCAGGCTCTGAGTGCTGTACTGGGGTGTGGCTTTAAGAAAACTGAAAAACCTGCCGTACTAGTTACACAGCAAACTTGGTAATCACTGTTCACATTCAAATGAAACTGCTGTTGCATTTGTTAGCACACACACTGGTTGCACAAATGCTTCGGTCTCACTATGGACTTAACTTGCACCAATAATACAGAGTTTCGCCCCGAAATAGGTTACTGAATTCATATCTGATGGGAGGACATGTGACAATGTAGAAAATAGACTCATTCCCCATGGAAACAAACTGGAGTAGTGCAGAAATAGCTCCTCTTCTACCAAGCAAGCTCAGTATGGCCTGTGTTCTAATTTTGCTCGTGGTGGTCTCTTCACAATCGCCATTGCATGATTTTCAGAAGAAAAAAAAAAGAATTCATTACAACTGCCTAGTTGAAAATAGAAATATTTAGACATAGTTCAATTCAAGAAATGTAACCAACTTAAAAATATTTTGTGGAGGATTTTCTTTATTCGTTTCAATAACACAATTTGAAGCACTGAATTATGTGAGGGCCCTCATTAAGCAATTTTCTAAATATAAATATTGTTATTCATCAGCTTTCCAACCATCTTATTCATGTGTGCACTTGTTAACATGGAACAAATTGACTCATCGCGATACTACGCAGTTAATAATACACTTTGCGTTCTTTTCGGAGTTAAACGTCATATTATAATGATAAAACATAACCTAAACGGATAGACCTTGGTGGTATAATTTATGGAAACAGACGGGCTGAGGACATGGAAGGAAAAGTGGAAGGGAAAATGGTGCACCACTGAATCACGAACTGGCTCTCGTGCAATCACAGACAACGTGAAGTCAGCCGTCGCCTTGGTTACCTTTGACGTCACGTGGCCCAGCCTTGTCTCGGCTCCTGGGGCTGGTCTGATTGGAGGGAAACCCCGTGGATTAGCCCGACCGCCGTGAGAATCAGCTGTGAGCCGCGGTTAGCTTAGCTCCGACAGGACCGTCGTTATTCCCAGACACTCAGGTAAGAGAATCCGCTAGATTGGGATACATACCATGAGTATCGGTCCTGTTTTTGCTGTTTTATCATTTGCGATGAGAAATGAAACTCAAACGGCGATGGACGATGCAAGGCACAGGACTGATTAGCTAGTGATGCTAACGTGCTGAAAATGAACAATAAGCCTTTGCTTGGCAGATCTAGGCCGCCCCTTTTTGTTTCTTCCTCTTGGTATGTTATCTGATGTGGTCGAGCTTTCAGTTAAAGATTGCGGCTAAAATGAAACGTTTTAGGGTGTAGATGATACTCTGGTCATCAATTGCAGTTTTGTGTGTGTGCGTGCGTCCTTGTGTAAAATAGTGTTTCAGTGTATTTTTGGTGCTGAAACGAGCCGAAGCTTTTCTCGTGTCTCCGTCCTCAATTCTGCCACTGCTAATTCTGTCTACTTTCTTCTGTTGTGGTAACACATTTAACGACTCTCTATCTATCTTCGATGGTTTCTGGTAACGTAATTCGGTTGATATTATCAGACAAGCTTTCAGCATGTCTTGTAATCGAGAGAGCCGCCTGACAAACATCGCCTCCATTTGCTTTGTCAGTCTTATCGATACATAGAACTTGTGCAAATCATTAAAAACGCATTGGTGGTGTCTTGACATTACAGATAGCAGCGGTTTTCTTTGCTGTGAGGTCAGTCAGCCATGGAGATGGGCAGGGCAGACCTGCTTTCATCATATGGCTTAGCCATCAAGCTAACTTGCTTTTAACCTGAAAGCAGCGGTAAAATGTCACCATGACATTTTAGCTTGGCACATTTGATGTAGTGCGGAGCAGCGCTGTTGTTTGTATGCAATTCACAATGGAACAAGTCCCACGGCTGTAGTCTGATGTTGCTGGTTAAGCTTTGTGTAGTCAGCAAGTCACCTAGTGAGACAGCGACGGATATTTTAGCGCATGCCAACTTCGAAAGGGATAGTTCAACCAAAATGGTTTTTATTTACCTACCATTATGTTTCAAAAACCGCGTTACTGTATTTCGTGGAACGCGTTCATCAGAATTTGACGGACTGACAGCTTCAGTCGCCTTTGACGAACATTAAGTATGTTTTTTCCATACAATGGAAATGAATGGTGTCTGAGGCTGTCAATCTGCCAAATATCTCTATTGGTGTTTCACGGAAGAAAGAAAGTCATGCGGGTTTGGAACGGCATGAGGGTGAGTTCAAGATGACAGAATGTTCATTTTTTGAGAGTGAACTACCCCTTTAAGGCATAATATGTAAAGCGCGTGAATGGGTAGCTATGGGAACTGGGCGTGGTTGTCGAGAACAGCACATCCGCATATTTCTTCGCACTGTAATGCTACCCTGGAGGGCGAATACGCATGGTATAACTTTTTTTTTTTTTTTTTGTGCTGGGTGCAAGATTGGCCGCTAGAATTTTTGATCAGATCTTTTGATGTTTGCAAAGTACTTTTTGGTTCCTTCCGTTTCTCGTTTACTTTCACTTTTTGATATTACACTAAAGGCTTTCCATAATTTAGATGGAAGTAATGGTGCGCATAGAACCGATTTGACCGTTTGTTGTAGATTTTCTGTTGAATAATGACGAAAACAATGTTATGTATATTTTATTTATGTAATGTGCATGGTCAGAAGAGTAGCACAGCAGGACATCCTGTGATATGCAAGCAAAATTGATTCACTGCAATGGAATTTTTCAGCACTTCCGCAAGGATGATTGTCCAGTTTTCTTGCATATATTCAATAATAAAAATAAAAAAAGACAGATATATAAATATTATGACACGTGTGTGTGTATATATATATATATGTATGTATGTATGTATGTGTGTATGTTTGTGCAAAGCTTTTAAAGTTCATTTTAAAATTGTTTTGTCTAAAACTAAACTTTCAGGGTAGGCTTGTAAGTAGCCTGTTACACATTAAATGAACCAGATTCGGTGTCTGACTGAACTCTGTAACTCTTTTTCCCCAGCACTGAGCAGCCATGGACAAGAGCGAGCTAGTGCAAAAAGCAAAGCTGGCCGAGCAGGCAGAGCGCTATGATGATATGGCAGCCGCTATGAAGTCTGTCACTGAGGGTGACATTGAACTGTCTAACGAGGAACGCAACCTGCTCTCGGTGGCTTACAAGAACGTGGTGGGTGCCCGCCGCTCCTCCTGGAGAGTGGTCTCAAGCATCGAGCAGAAGACGGAGGGAAGCGATAAGAAGCAGCAAATGGTCAAGGAATATCGGGAAAAGATCGAGAAGGAGTTGAAGGAGATCTGCAATGACGTACTGGTAAGGATCTTACAACTGAGATCATCCCAGTCGTTTTTATTCTGACCCAGGGATACGCACATTTGCTCTTGTCCCTGTTTCTTTATTCCAAGTATTGGTGGATAACGTAGGTTGATAATCCTGCTTGCGTTAATTACTCATCATGAGCAAGGCCCTCTTTCAGCCAAGCCTATTAGTCCAGGCCTGATCTCATTTGTTCCAACGCATGCACAGGTGTCCTTACCTTGGGACAGTTATTGTAGCCCTGATGACAGATTTAATGGGTCAGGGTCTATTTAACTTCTGTTTCAGCCTGCAGAAATGACAGTTTTTATATAGATTCTGTAGAGCATGGAATTCACATTGCATAGACTTTATGTAATGCAGTTCCTAAACACTTGCCTTATGTTGTGCAGAATGTATATAAGGTGTATATAAGGTGTTGCTTAAAAACACCATGCCGTTATCTAAAAAGTATCCTTGTGTTATTTGGGAAGAATTAGAGATCCAAAAAAGCTAGAGCATTTCGCTTGATACAGGCTTCAGCTGGTCTAATGCCTGTAAACCAGTATACTTTGAATTGGAGGTCATACACAGAAAGTGGGTTCACAAAAAGCTGTGGTATTTCAATTTAGGGTGAAATGTGTCTATAAATTTAAAGTCATTGTGAATCGTTGGTAATCCACTTCTGTAATGCAGTGGATTTTTGAGTGTAAGAGAGAGACTTAGTAAATTTGCTAAAACATTGGTTAGTTATTTATTTTTCAGTTAGTTAACTTTAAATAGCTTGCACATTTTTAGTAATGGTAGCAGAACAGAAAAGTTGTTTGTAAATGTTTCGGATATAAGACTTATTATGAGAGTTGTTACATTTTTAATAATATTTTGTTAATGGTTTTAATGGGGGTTTTTTATGTTTAATGTTGTGGTGTTTTTTTATTTTATTTGAAATTTATTTCAAATTTTCACAATAAGGAAACTTATATTGGTTTCGTGTATTCAAAAATTAGTAATAGTAAAAATAGTAATAAGTAAAAAAAAGTTAATTTTGCCTATATACACACATAAATAAATAAATAAATGTATGTATGTATGTGTGTATATATATATATATTTTTTTTTTTTTTTTTTTTTATTAGTATGGCTAAATTCATCTCTAAAAAACTATTGTCAAAAAACAGCTTAGTATAAACTAAAGAGATAAAACAATGTAAAAAAAAAAAAATGGGTTAGTAAAATAAAAGTAACTCATCTGTTTGCTTGTTGCTGTTGTTTTATTATTAACTCACCTGTTTTTTCAACCAGTGACAAAACGCTTGAGTTGTGCTAGTAACATATCACCAAGTCCTTGAACATTGCAGAAGACATCATTTTTAAGTCCACTTCAACTCAGTAAGCCATAAGTGAAGTCCCCTGAGAAACATACTCACTCTGAGGCTTCGGCCAATGTCTGAGTAAGTGAGAGATGCTGCTAATTAGCTTTTAGCAGCTGCTTGGGTGGGAGAGAAGAGGCTATGTAATGAGGTGTGGGAAGTGAAGAGTCCTCCAGAGAGCATGAGGATGGCTGAACTCCACAATATGGCTGTGGACCAAACATGGGCATAGTACAACACTCAACAACGTCGCTTGTAGTTGAGCACAACTTTTCGTTAGGACAGTATTTGTTTTCTTATCTTTCTTCTTCATCAGGTCCTGGTGACGATGAGCTCAAACCAAAGTAGAATAAGTATTTTGGCCAGGCTGCCTGATGTGTTTGAAGGGAAGGGATAAATTGACTTTGTGTGCACATAGCATGAAAGTAGCTGAAGGCCACAGGGCTGTGTTACCGCACAGGTTGAGTCACCTCTAATCCCATAATGACAGCAGCTGAGCTCCTGTTTTTTGGGCCACTGACCTGTAGCTCTCCACATTACAGCCAAAGGGGCTTTTTACTTTCACTGCTTTTGCATTTAGGAGAATGAAACGAGACTATGATGTCATGTGAATTTCTACACATTCTTTAACTTAATGTTCATTTAGTACTTAAAACCCATAGACTGCGTCCTACCCAGACATGATAGGACAAGATTTCAGTGGCAAGTGTTTTCTTCTCTATGCAGAAAGCAAAAATGCTGTGCATTGCAACAAAATCACAGCCAATTAGAAAAGTACATGAACATGTACAGTCATGGCCAAAAATATCGGCACCCTTGGTAAATATGATCGAAGAAGGCTGTGAAAATTAATCTGCATTATTAATCCTTTTGATCTTTTATTTAAAAAATTCACAAAAATCGAACCTTTCATTGGATAATAAAAATTTAAAATGGGAGGAAATATCATTATGAAATGTTTTTCTCTAATACAGGTTGGACACAATTATTGGTACCCCTAGAAATTCTTATGAGTAAAATATCTCTGAAGTATATTCCCATTCATATTCACAATTTTGAGCACTCCAGGGTGATTATGAACATGAAATTATCCAGCCATGGCTTCCTGTTTCACAGAAATATAAATAGGAGGGAAAACAAAGCCCAAATTCCCTTAATCATCCATCACAATGAGAAAAACCAAGGAATATATTTCTGATGTGCAGAAAAAGATGATTGAGCTTCACAAATTAGTGAAGTGGCTTTAAGAAAAGAGCTAGAGCAGTGAAAATTCCCATTTCCACCATCAGGGCAATAATTAAGAATTTCCAATCAACATAAAATGTTAGGAAACTGCCTGGAAGAGGATGTGTGTCTATATTGTCCTAATGCACAGTGAGAAGGAGAGTTTGAGTGGCTAAAGACTCTCCAAGGACCACAGCTGGAGAATTGCAGAAAATAGTTTAGTCTCGGGGTCAGAAAACCTTAAAAAGAAATTATCAAACAGCACTTACATCACCACATGTTGTCTGGGAGGGTTTCAAGAAAACTTCTCCCAGCTCATCCAAAAACAAACTCCAGTGTATTCAGTTATCAGACACGACTGTAACTTCAAATGGGACTGGCTTCTATGGTCAGATGAAACTAAAAAATGAGCTTTTTAGCAGCAAACACTCAGGATGGGTTTGGTGAACACAGGGATAAAAAGTACCCCATGTGTACAATGAAATATACTGCTGTATTTTTGATGTTGTGGGCCTATATTTCTGCTGGAGGTCCTGGACATCTTGTTTAGACACATGGCATCATGGATTCTATCAAATACCAACAGATAGTAAGTGACTGACTCTCTTAGAAATCTTATAATGGGCCATGTTTGAATTTTCCAACTGTAAAATAATCCAAACACAAAAATGGGTCACTGAGCACAAAACCAAGCTTCTGCTGGCCATTCCAGTCCTCTGACCTGAACCCTACAGAAAATGAGTGGGGTGAACTGAAGAGAAGAAGCACCAACATGGAGCTGGGAATCTAAAGGGTCTGGAGTGATTCTGGATGAAGGAATGGTCTCTGATCTCTTGTCAGGTGTTTTCTAACCTCATCAGGCATTATAGGAGAAAATTTAGAGCTGTTAAACTGACAAATGGAGGTTTCAGAAAGTATTGAATAAAAGGGTGCCGTTAATTGTGGCCAATGTTTATTTCATAATGATATTTCCCCCAATTTTAAATTCTTATTATCCAATGAAAGGTTAGATTTTTGTGAATTTTTTTAAATAAAAGACCAAAAGGATTAACAATGTAGATTAATTTTTATCATATTTACCAAGGGTGCCGATATGTTTGGCCATGACTGTATCTCTGTTTTCACACTCATAATGCAAAAAACATGCCTATTTACTTCAGTCAGTTTTTGTCCAGCATCATTTCTGTCAAATTAAGAATTTGTTATATAAAATTATTATATTCTAATTTGTTTGGCTTCTAAAACACCAGTGTGAATGTAATTTTAGACTGAGACAATATATCACAACTAAAAAGAGAATTGAGACCCCTTTAAAGTGCAGGTTCAAGTCAATTCACTGACTTTTTTCTGACTTCAATTTTCTTAGGAACATGGGTTGGAGTGCTTAATTTTGAACTCTCAAAGTGCATTAGATAGAAAAATTTAACTTGTATTTAAAGTAAAAAATTTAAAATGTAAAAAATGTTCATTCTTTTGCCAATTTATTTGTCTTTTTTATTGAAATTTACAAATATCATATCGCAATATTATCATATTGTGAGACTTTGATATCCTTACATCCCTAATATGTACACATTCAGTTCTTTTTTTCTTTTCTTTTTTTTTTTCCATGTTTAATATTCACGAAGTTTAATATTCATTTCTATTGGTTCAATAGAAATGAAGTGACACAAAAAATGTAGTGTCTCTTGTCGCTTTGTGTTGTGACGCAGTTCCAGAATACATCTTAACCATTTCAGAGAGGTTACTGTTGGATGGGCAAATCTTATGAGAGCTGTAATGTTTAAATTATGAATGTTTATTGCCCTTTAATTCCCTTTTCCATCACCTTTCAGAAACTGTTGTCCTGTTGCGTTTCTTTATGTAGTATATTAAGAAATTATTTGCTTGTGTCTGACATAGTAATGGTGTGGTCACGTTTACTATAATAGCTCAGTGTTTTTTTTAATTAGGCAAACTTCAATCATTTCAATAGCAAGCGAATGGGAATTTTGCATGAAGATGAAAAATTTCCCCACACAGATTTCACAACGGTCACACAGATTCAGAAAACTGCTTGATTTGAAAGCGACTTCTGTTTGACCTGAGTTTCATAGTTTATACATCACTACACTAATGATAATAGACGGTGGACTTTTTTCACAAAATTTCACTGGAATTTCGGTAATGTGAACATAGCTTTATATTGTGTTATTTAATATGGAAGGGGATGAGTTGCAGTTGACAAATCACACTTTATCATCACTATCTACACGTCAAATGAAAAGATAAAACCGCTCACCTGACACAAGCTGCTGTGGTCTCCCATCCACATGTCTCGACTTGATAAAAATGATGGAGAAGTAGATGGTTATGCAAACCCATAACTGTGTATCTGTTAGCTTAGAGCTACATTATGGAATTGTGTTCTGATGCCATGCATTGCTCCCCACCATTGAAAGCACAAGTAGGTCATTGGTTCATCAGTGACATGTGACTTAACAAGGTTAAATGACTAATTTGAATTGGAATGCCTAAATGATTCCTCTGATTATGGAAATCCCTGCATCTTTTGCACCTATAAAGTCTTGTGATTTTGATCCTTAATGTAATCAAGGTCACAGACCTATGAGACGAGAGCATATTCTCCATATTTATTAGAGTGACCTTGACAAAAACAAATTGCTCCAGTAAGACTTCCTCCATCATTAAGGTGGTTTGTTAGGGCGTCATTGGAGAATTTAAGGATGCTTGTGTTGCAACGACGAGCCTGTGGTTCTGTTCAGGGTGGCTACAATCAGGCCAGTCGAGCTGTGAACAAGCCCAGCGAGCTCAATGACCTAGTTCCACGAGCTCTAGCTCACACAGCATAGTCAATTTTCCCATTCTCCCCTTCCTCCCTCCCTGTAACAGAAAGTCTCAGAAGCATCTGTGAAACTACAGTCCTGCCACAAGCCATCGGGCCTCTGTCAGACCTAAAGGCAATCCAAGGTTGTTGTCTAAAAACACCCAGAATGCTGAAATTCTAGAAACCACATTGTTGGGACTAAGTGAAGGGTCTTGAAGGGTGTTTACTGTAAATGACATCCCGGTGACGGACACATTTTGCTCGAGAGGTTTCATGCTTTCACCTGGGCCTCTTTTTGTAACAACATGTCGTCAAACGAGTTTTACAGAGCTCTATCTTATCTGTTCATCTCTTTACTACTGTTGACTCTTCTTCTACTCTGGACTACTTCCCCCTTTCCTACTACCACACTGAAACCGTTTGACAAACCGCTAATATGGATTTTCTCTTTTGTCTGTGTCTCACAGGTTCTTCTGGACAAGTACCTCATCCCAAAGGCGACTCCGGCTGAAAGTAAAGTCTTCTATCTGAAAATGAAAGGCGATTACTATCGCTACTTAGCAGAGGTGGCTGTGGGAGAGGAGAAAAGCTGTAAGCCATTCTCTTAAGTCTACCTTTAATATTAAAGGGAAAGTTCATCCGAAAATGTACTCGCCCTTAGGTTGTTTAATCCAAACCTGTATGACTATTCTTTTCTCCCTTTTTTTTTTTTTTTTTGGTCCTTAAATTGAAGGCTATTGTGGTCCAGTATTGTTTGTTTTGGACTTTATTGACATTGTGTAAACAGCAAAATATATTCTTTATGTTCAATTAAATGTTAAAAGTTCTGAGATGAATTTAGTCAATTTAAATGTACTAGAAAGATTGAGAGAAATGTCTAGCACCCCCTGGAGCTCCTTATATCATTAAATCCAGTTAACAATGTCAGATCGCATTAGCTAGTTAATGATGTAGGCATTTGAACAATGCTGCATGGTTCTCAAAGCTGCGGTAGTGACTAGCCTCCACCACCTGCCTATGAACGTACTAACTTCTGCTAAAAATGTAACGTTTCCTCAAAGTGTTGACACGAAGCCAAGCTTGAGAGGAAGTAAGGGGGTGGAAATCTCTAAAGAGGATCTGTTCTGGGGGATGAGCAGTTGTGGCCCATTCATAAACTTTGGCTTTTTTTTGGGAACGTAATGAATAACTTCATTCAGCAAATATGCATTAATTTGATCAAAAGTGACCAGAAAATCTTGTTACAATAAATAAATGCTCTTCTTTTAAACTTTTTATTCTTCCAAAAATCCAGGAAAAAATGTTTCACGATTTCCATTATCATTATTATGAGATGATAAATAATAAGAGCAATCGTTTTTGAGCTGCAAATCAGCATATCAGAATGCTTTCTGAAGCTTCATGAGAAACTGAAGAATTCATCACAGGATTAAATTCCATTTAAATTATATTAAATAATTTGAGATATTAGTTATTTAAATTGTAGCAGTATTTCACAATATAACAATTACGTAATTTTGATCAGATAAATGCATCCTTGGTAAGCATAAGACTTTCAAAAGTAAAAAAAACAAAAAAAACTTGCCAACCTCAAACATTTCAGTTGTAGTTTTAGGTAATTACCAGACACTGTTCACAGGCTGATTCTATTTAAAGCAGATACTATATAAACCTTGAAATGGTTTGCTCTCCATTGTCTGTCTTGGTAGAGTCAGAAAGGAACTGGGCTGCAGTATGCATAACAGGAAGAATCTTGCGGCAGCCTTCCTGTGCCAGGAGGTTGACAGGCTCTCAGGGCGGGGCTTTAGGATTCAGTTATGGGAAAGAGAGAGAGAAAAAATAATAAAAGGAGGGTCTTTAGGTCTACAGGGGAAACGGTTAGCAGTCTGATTTCCTTCCTTCATTGGAACAGGTGCAGACATGTGAGTCCACCCACCTTACTGAATGAATGAGAGCCTGTGTGTGGGTGGAGCTCCAGAGCTGCTTCACAGCTTGTCAGATTCCTGTTCCGTCTTGTTAATTAGGAAATGGAAAATAATTCCATTTTTATATCGATTCGGTTGTCTCTCACCGACGCTATCAGATCCTTAGTTCTCACTGTACTCTTGGTACAAATGGTGTTGACTGAAAGGCCCTACATCATTCTAACAGTGTGAAATCTTTTACCTAGTGCTAAGTTGTTAGCAACAAATTCTGAAAATCTTGAGGTTTATTTGTGTCTACTAGCAGCAGAGTACAATCAAAACAGAAATGGCTGCTCTTGAAGAAACAGTTGTGGCTCTTCACGTCTGTCAAGTCATGGGTGACGCCTGCTACAGAGGAAATGGATTTAAATTTATTTATAAGTTGAAAAATATTTTACAATGGGTGATTGCAGTTGTCAGGATGGCAGTGCTATTAAAATGGCAAAATAAAAATTTGATTTAAATAGGTGATGTATAGTAAATATAGTTGGTTGATCAGAATAGCTCAATTCTGACAGAATCTTTTCTTCTTTATTTTTCTTAAGTGTAATATTAAAAGTGCCTAGTGCTAAGTTTTCTAACTCTTTCTAACTAAACTGTCCTAACTGGAAAGTTTGTGCTTTACCGCCCCCTAGTGAAAAAAGTCATTTCACTGGTTTACAGAAAGAAGTGTTCATTCATGTCAGCTGAAAAGACTCTTTTTCTCTTTTTGTTGCTTATTCCTCATTTAACTTTACAATTTATTTCATTCAAAGTTGAATGAAAAGAAATCATTCAAGTTGTACTCAAGTTTAAATATTCAGCACATTAGCACGGATGTGCGTGTGATACTGCTTTTATAAAATAATTCAGTACGAAGTTTAAATTGAAATTTTAGTTCATGGTTCAGTAACATTTTAGACATAATATAAACGGTTACGCAATTTATTATTTAAGCTTATTATACAAATGTTGTTTAATTATCATCAAATCTTGAAAATATGCAATTACATTCACACAATTTTCTCTTTGTATCTCCAGCTATCATTGCCAATTCACAGGAGGCCTACAAGGATGCCTTTGAAATCAGTAAGGCAGAGATGCAGCCCACACACCCCATTCGTCTGGGCCTTGCGCTCAATTTCTCCGTATTTTATTACGAGATTCTCAACGCGCCCGACCAGGCCTGTAAGCTTGCCAAAACGGTAAGGTTAGCACACACCCACACGCACACAGGCTAATAAACAATATTAAGAGTGTTACCCACAATTTTATATTTTCAATTCAAAATATTATCATCATATGCCCATAACGTATCACTCATCTTGTTCTTGGTTGATCTTTTTCTCCTAGGCTTTTGATGAGGCCATTGCAGAGCTTGATTCACTGAATGAAGAATCATACAAAGACAGCACATTGATCATGCAGCTACTGCGGGACAATTTGACAGTGAGTTTCTCTTTAGTAGCAGGTTAAATTAAGACAATTCAGTCCAGTTACAAAATGCGTTTTAGGTCACTGATAGATTTAAGGCCCACACAAAGAACAATAACTATTATCCACACCAGCTGAGGATAACATTCTGTTTATTGTAGACGTGCTAGAGTTACATAATCTGCCATTTTAAATCCTCGAGTTCTATAAAGTCAGGTGAATTCTTATTGGTTGTCAATGTTTTTATCATTCATCAGCTGGAATAAATCATTCTGATTCCAACGATATTGTTATAGCTAATGTATAATGTTATAACTATAGTAAATAGACAAATAGAATATAGATTTCACTATTCTCAAAAAATTACTTCTCTGTGTCTCTCTTACTGTGTGTGTGTGTGTGTGTGTATATATATATATATACATACATACATACATACATACATATACACAGTGGGTATGGAAAGTATTCAGATCCCCTTAAATTTTTCACTCTGTTATATTGCAGCCATTTTCTAAAATCATTTAAGTTCATTTTTTTTACTCAATGTACACACAGCACCCCATATTGACAGAAAAACACAGAATTGTTGACATTTTTGCAGATTTATTAAAAAAGAAAAACTGAAATATCACATGGTCCTAAGTATTCAGACCCTTTGCTCAGTATTTATTAGAAGCACCCTTTTGATCTAATACAGCCATGAGTCTTTTTGGGAAAGATGCAACAAGTTTTTCACACCTGGATTTGGGGATCCTCTGCCATTCCTCCTTGCAGATCCTCTCCAGTTCTGTCAGGTTGGATGGTAGCGTTGGTGGACAGCCATTTTAGGTCTCTCCAGAGATGCTCAATTGGGTTTAAGTCAGGGCTCTGGCTGGGCCATTCAAGAACATTCACGGAGTTGTTGTGAAGCCACTCCTTCGTTATTTTAGCTGTGTGCTTAGGGTCATTGTCTTGTTGGAAGGTAAACCTTGGCCCAGTCTGAGGTCCTGAGCACTCTGGAGAAAGTTTTCGTCCAGGATATCCCTGTACTTGGCCGCATTCATCTTTCCCTCGATTGCAACCAGTCGTCCTGTCCCTGCAGCTGAAAAACACCCCACAGCATGATGCTGCCACCACCATGCTTCACTGTTGGGACTGTATTGGACAGGTGATGAGCAGTGCCTGGTTTTCTCCACACATACCGCTTAGAATTAAGGCCAAAAGTTCTATCTTGGTCTCATCAGACCAGAGAATCTTATTCAGGTGTTTTTAGCAAACTCCATGCGGGCTTTCATGTGTCTTGCACTGAGGAGAGGCTTCCGTCGGGCCACTCTGCCATAAAGCCCCGACTGGTGGAGGGCTGCAGTGATGGTTGACTTTCTACAACTTTCTCCCATCTCCCGACTGCATCTCTGGAGCTCAGCCACAGTGATCTTTGGGTTCTTCTTTACCTCTCTCACGAGGCTCTTCTCCCCGATAGCTCAGGAAGGGTTCTGGTCGTCCCAAACGTCTTCCATTTAAGGATTATGGAGGCCACTGTGCTCTTAGGAACCTTAAGTGCAGCAGAAATTTTTTTGTAACCTTGGCCAGATCTGTGCCTTGCCACAATTCTGTCTCTGAGCTCTTCAGGCAGTTCCTTTGACCTCATGATTCTCATTTGCTCTGACATGCACTGTGAGCTGTAAGGTCTTATATAGACAGGTGTGTGGCTTTCCTAATCAAGTCCAATCAGTATAATCAAACACAGCTGGACTCAAATGAAGGTGAAGAACCATCTCAAGGATGATCAGAAGAAATGGACAGCACCTAAGTTAAATATATGAGTGTCACAGCAAAGGGTCTGAATACTTAGGACCATGTGATATTTCAGTTTTCTTTTTAATAAATCTGCAAAAATGTCAACAATTCTGTGTTTTTCTGTCAATATGGGGTGCTGTGTGTACATTGAGGGAAAAAAATTAACTTAAATGATTTTAGCAAATGGCTACAATATAACAAAGAGTGAAAAATTTAAGGGGGTCTAAATACTTTCCGTACCCACTGTATATATATATATATATATATGTGTGTGTGTGTGTGTGTGTGTGTAAATATGTGTCATTTCTGTGGGTTTTTATGTGACGCATATTATATAGTTATTTATAAGATTTACTTTATTTATTTATTTATATATATATATATATATATATATATATATATATATATATATATATATATATATATATATATATATATATATAAATTAGTAGTAAACATTTGAACTGGATCAAATCCTTTCATCAAAGTTGTCCTAAAATCTAAAACCACAATACGTTCTTGCCTTAGGACAACTTGAAATAATTCAAATATTGACTACTGTATACACACACACACACATATGTTTATATAGAGAGATGTGTACAAGTTACCTCAAAAAACAATTGAAAGACACTTTAATTTAAACCAGGACAGGTCAGTTGAATAAAAAATTTAATAAATTATACGTATTTGTTACTTTATTTAATGTTTTACTGCCACAATAATGTAAATGTCTTTGAACTGTTTATCGTTTTGTCTCTAAAAAAAAAAAAAACATTAAATCATAAATCAATATTTTGTTTTAAGGAGCAGTACAAAACCATTTTATAACACATTTTTACTCTTAGACATATTATGCATGTTTACACTAATGACAATTTATTAATTTTAAAGCTGAGAACAGGATTTCTTTAAGCCAGTACTTTAAATGGTTTATTTGCTTTATTTCATTTAAGTTGCAGTCTGATTTATTATCAGTTTAAATCACTTATTCAATTTTTTTATTGATTTGACAATTTTTTATTGATTAATTTTTGAGGTAACCTGCTCAGTTAATGGCTAACTAGGAGCAGGTGTTAAGGTGTTCTAACCAATGACTAACTAGTGTCCTATCCTCCGTTTCACAGCTGTGGACTTCAGATAACCAGGGTGACGGCGAGGACACCGAGGAGGGCCGGGAAAACTGAGTCTTGCTCTGTCCGTCCTTCCCCTGTTATTCACCTGCCATCATTCCAGCTCACCATCAACACTGAGACCACCTCATCGTCAACTTCTGTCTCTTTTAGTTCTTTTACTCTTGCGCCTTCCTTGCTTTCTTCCTTCCCTGTCATTGTGGGGTTTTTTTCTAAGGATTTGTGTAACGGGAGATGGGTGGGAGGGGTTAAATAGGGGGCGGGTGGGCGTTGGGATGCGGCCCGGGTAGAGGGACCGGAAGGGGATGAGGTTTGTCTGCTGTTAACCTTGTTTTCTCCGTGGGGAGCTCTAGGTTGTCGCATTAGCGTGGAAGACATGCGGGTGAGGCAAGTTCTCAGCTCATGCAAAGTTGCAAGTTAAACCCTTTTGTTATTCGTATACTGTATGTAAATCTCTGTTGAGGAGTCATTTGTCATGGTCATTATGTACACCTGCAATTTAAGCGTCTGCATTATAAACAGCCCTTGTCTTCGAGTAGAGGTGAGGATAGCAGTGCTAGTCTTTAGCTAGGAAAGAAGCAACGGCAGCGTCACACGTCATACAGTGAACTGCTCGCTCACACGTCCTGCAAAATGATGGGCAAAAAAGAAGTTACATTCCATTTATTGTCACTTTCAAATTTCTTATTCCAGGCATTTGGTGCCCTGTAAATGGCATTTACTTATTCCCTGTTAATTACGAGGTATAGAGGACCCTAAGAACAAAGAGCACATATTGCTTGATACTGTTACTGTATGACTGTACAGGCAGAGCAGTAGGAAATACTAGTGTGATTTAGTTATCCACTAAATGGTTTGTTTTTGTTTTTTTATTTTTGTCCTTTTTCCATTCATTTCTTTTGATACTTGCCTAATTTGCATGTGGCTATGAAGTAGTTAATATGGGGTGGAAAGGGAGTACTGTCGGGCTGGCTAGCTTTGTGTCATGTCTCTGGAATTTTCATACAGAACACCCAAGCATAAATGTTATTTGGAGGGAAAATATGTAATTTCATGTAAGTGGATTAAAAAATAATTTAACACAATGATTTTACTATGTGGTGTTTTTTTTATTGTTATTACTTATTTTAGTTCAAATGTGATGTGTCTGACCATATTAGGATACGTGAAATCATGTAAATCAGATGTAAATGCATTCAGAAGAATTCATTCTTGGCATCCTAAAATCATAATTTAACCTAAAATATTCAGCACAAATTAATAAAATAAGTTTTATAACATTCAATAATTGATCAAAAGTGAGATGGAAGATATTTGTTACAAATGTTTTATTTCTAGTGAACACAAGAATACATTACAATATTACTGTATTTTTATCAAATAAAGGCATTAAAGAAACAAGTTGCACTGACCCCAAACTTTTGAAAGATAGTTTATATGCAATAGTCAACATTTGAAGTGGATCAAAACCTTTCATTGAAGTTGTCCTAAAACCAAAATGCATTCTTGTCTTAAGACGACTTTGATCAACTTTTTTTGATCCACTTCAAATGTTGACTACTATATATATATATATATATATATATATATATATATATATATATATATATATACAGTATATAGCTGTGTGCAAAAGTCCCAAGATGCTTTGAGATCATCAGATTTCATCTCTTTTGTCCACAACAATTAAGAGGCCCAAGGCATAAGGATTTGTGCAACAAAATATTAGTGTATTGAAACTTAATTCCATGTAGAAACCCAAGTCTACACCCTCTTGAAAGGAAAATAATCAGTAAATATCTGTTCATTGTTACAGACTGTACTAAGGAGTTGGTTGCTCAGACCAAAGATATGTTAGTTTAAAAAAAACACTGCTACTGGCCATTGTTTGCAAAATCTTTTTATATCTGTTTTTGGCTAAATGAAAATTTCAGTATATACAAAATGAACAACTTGACAAGCACCCTAATGTCACCAATACTCACACATCCTAGAATCAGGCATTAACAATATATGTTTAGATGATCATTTAACCGATATAACCAATCTGCAAGAATGTTGGCTGGATTTAGTTTTTTTGTAAATATGAAACCTCAAGAGAATCATGACAACTGAAAGCTCAAAATGACGTCTGTAGTATGGCGTACATCAGAATCCCCAGCTGAAAGAAGCAGCTCGGAGTGGAGGTCTGAGCGCTGTTACACAGATGACCTTTACAGCAGCTCTGGTCCGCCGCTATGCTGGACTGGCCGATCTTGGTGGTCAAATCACCCATACAAAAACTTCTAGTCACACATCCTTTCATCGTCATCATCTGTCCATCACTAAAAACTGTTGAAAACAATGAAGAGGGAAAAATGTTACAAAACCTTTAAAACAACACCGACACAAAAGAATCTTACTTGGGGCAGTGAGACTTTGAAAAATGACACGGTTTCATTGCCTGCGGTGCTGTGCTCTCGACTCCTGTGACATGTTGATGTCAGAAATACCTTTAGGCTCATATGATATCTCATCTTTAACAAATAACATTTTTAAAACTAACCAAAGTTGTCTAATGCAATTGAATGTACACCATTCAAAAATGTGGGGCCGTTAAGATTACGGATCTTCTCTTATGCTCATCAAGGCAGCCTTTATTTGGTCAAAAATATAGTAAAAACTATAAAATTGTGAAATATTACATGTATTTAATTTTTTTAACGGGTTTCCTCAATTTTTTTGTTAAGTCAACTTATCACTTTTTACAGTGTAGAGATCTGTGACGATTTTTGTCTTATCTAACCTGTTGCCTTGATACAGTGATCTTCCTCATCAACGCAAGGTAAAGTTGATGCACAATCTTCTCCACTGCAGGTGTAGCAGTGCATTCCATTTGGGATCATCTTGGGTGATTCTATGAAATATGCATAGTTAAAGCTACAAAATATGCTGTACTCCAGTGGAAGTCATGTCTGATGTAAATACATTTTATTGTCACATGATATTATTCTTGGTCCTGTGTTAAACTTGCCTGGTTCGATCTGGGTATTGCACAGGTTAGTACTGCAGCACTGATTGTTGATGGCTATTTTTGTAATTCCAAAGTTTGCAGATGCAGTCACGCATTGATGAGTTTCAGAGCAGTTCTTCATTATCATGTCAGCCAATGCATTGTTTCCTACAGCAGAAATTTACATCAGCCTCATTTTTAAAATTGCGAATTCAGTTCAAATATTCAATCTGTCCAAAACTTACCTATATAAGATGTGGTCCTCATAGTCCCACACTGACCAACAGGACACTCCACTTTAGTTTCAGTGCATTTAATTGATGTCTCAGGTATGCACTGATAGCAGGTTAGGGAATTTACTGAAATTGACATCAAATTTAAATAAATAAAAAATAACCCCTAACCCTTTTGGAAAAGTCTTGTCAAAGCATATAAATTCTGAAAAATATGATATAATGCAAAGTAAATCTAGGACACTAAGGAAATACAGTATTAATGTTCAAGTCAGCTGCATTTTATACAACTAAGATTCAGTTCAGTAACCCTTATTTTAATCTAGTAAATTAAAACACAGTTACACAATGCACTATAGAAAACCATACAAATTTACATCGAACATATTTAACACTAACAAACGCGTAAAGAAAAATTCCAACAATTACCTTTGTAGAAAAGACTTGTACTGATGAGAACAAAGAGTAGAGGCCGTGCCATTTTGATTTGAGTTCAGACTGAGATGAGAAGGGAGGGACAGGAGACTACATCCCTCAGCCTCTGAAGAAACATGAAACATGCTGAAACTGATACTGTCCCTCAAAAAAAGTGTTGCCAACGTGTCACATACAGCTCCTAATTTTTTTCAGCTGAAGTTCCTAAACTTGGTTTATTGATGGATACTGTTATGATAATATACAATATGTGTGACAAATATAGAGAACAAATGTTTTATGGTGCATTTTATGTTTTTAATGTATATGGCAGTAGAGATAAGCAGGAAAGAAGTGGGAGGAAAAAAAGAGGGAATATGATCAGGATGTGAGAACAGCTTATGCTCGAGTAGTTTTGTTGTCTGAAGCTAATGTTAGTGTGTTGTAGTAACATGGCCTGGAGCTTATCACTATTACAGACTATAGAAATCAGGTTTTATAAATTACAAGGAATAAAATGCTGGTGTAAAGGTAGTGTAGTGTAAACAAAGTAACTGGTTATTGTATAACTGTTACATTTATTATTTTGCTATGAAACAAAAAGCAGGAAGTAAATCAGGTTTTAATTATCACAAACACAATATTGTCTAATTAAGGGTGGCTTTTTTTGTCTCAAAAATACTGTAAATCCTTTATGAATATTTTAAATGAACTGCAGCTGTGTTCTCAGCCTTCTGGATTTCAAGGTCCCCCTTTATCCAAAGACAATTATTGATGGCCCTCCAATGATATGTACCTCTATTACTTTTGTTGTAGTAGTAATAATAATTAATTTAAACAAACAAACTCATGCTAGTTTAATGTTGTACATCTTTATTTTATTTTTTAACATTTTAATTCAAATAATAAGACTTTTAAAAACCAAAACTATTAAAAAAACATAAGAAATATTTATATTCTTTTCATTACAGGCCTTCATTGAAACCTTTCTTTATCAAATAATGCCACAATCATAGCAGTTTACAGTAATAGGACTATAATTAGGGCAACAAAGATCAACGTTGGTAGGTCAACCAAATACATAAGCTTCTTCAGTCTGATATTTTTGACAGTTTGTTAGGACACAGTTTTTTTCCTTACCTTTTTAATGTCACATTTTCTTACGGAAATGGTCACTTTTATAGTTTCTGATGCCAGAATGTCAGAGTTTTTTAAGATATGTCCCATTTTTATAAAATCTATTTAAACCCAGAATGTACATGAAACATGAAATATAGGTTGACTGACAGTCCTAGTCAACCACTGTAAACCAAGCCAATAGCAGCTCCCGTATGAAAATTAACCATGGTTTTACCACAAATAAAACCAAAAAAACATGGTTACTATAATTAAACTATGGCAACCACAAATTAATCATGGTTTTGCTACACTAACCATAGTTTAACCATGGTATTTGTGGTAAAACTGTGGTTATACAAATGGTAATCAATACACTGAAAAACCATGGTTCATTTTCGTAAGGGCTGTGTTAATGGTCGATGCTATGAAACCATTTACTTGAGTATAGTTAAATACCATAGATATCTACATAAAGATACTCAAATGGGAAGCAAGGTCATTTTGAACCGTTTGGAGAGCAAGAAAAGCATCTTTATAAGCATTCCACATCTACTACAGTCCCCTCCACCACCACTAGAGGTCTCCATCTCCTCGACGCTTCTACAGTGTTTGAGTTTCCATTTGCTCAAATAGATATAACACGAAGTATAGTTTCATAAATGTACAATGATTTTTTTTAAATAAAAATCTAAATAAATAAATAAATAACCCTTAGATTTACGATGTTAAGAACCGTGGAAACACTTCTCACGGTCTGTGAAAAGGGCCATTGAAATTTTAATTTTTATTATTATTATTATTATTATTATTGTTTTATTTTGATGTGGATCACCTGAGGGTCATTCAACCAACTTCCAAAAACATGTACATTGGCTCCACACTTAAACCAAATGTACAAAAAATATAGGCCTAGATGTCATTGCATTAGAATTAAATGATAAAACTATAGAAATAGACCTAATCTTTATACCAGAACACAAATTAGAGAGAAGTGTTATTTTAAGAGCAAACCTCTGGAAAAAAACTGAAAGATAGCATATATCAGAAGACAAATAGAGAGAGAAGTGGTACTAGCATCAGGAAATACACTCTCAAGCTCTGAGCGCCGTTACACAGGTTTCCGTCACAACATTTCACGTTAGCACCAAAGCCATAGGACTGTACAGGTAATCCCAGTGCCAGTGTTCCGTTCCCACAGAGCAACTTGCTTGAACATCCTTTCATGGTCACCTTCTTTCCATTGACTTCAGCTGAGAGACAAAAAAAAAGAAGAGCTGGTGTGACGTTTAAAGCCCTAAATAAAAACTGATAATTACTGACATTCTGTCTATATATAGATTGAAATAAAAATAAGGGTTATTATTATTATTATTAATAATAATAATAATGAAAGGTTCACCTGTTGTAATAAAGCACTGAGTCTCATCACCCTCACAAGCCATCGTACGTGTGCAGTCTGTAGTGGCATTGCAGGTGAAACATTTCTTCCCATTAAAAGGCTTTAGTGGCAAATCTGTGCAGGTTATATGTAGGCATGACATTAAAATAAAATTCCAAATATATATATAAAATATCAAGACCTCAAACTGAAATCTTATAATCAAAGTACCTGGTGCATTTACATTGTTGCATAAATCTATATTACAGCACTGGGAGTTGAGGGTCACTTTGCTTTGTCCAGAATTCATGCTCCCAGTAACACAAGAAACAGGATCTGCGCAAGTCTTTGTAGTGCTGCTATCCACTTTTTTACCGTCTAAAGACCAAAATGAAAACCCCTTCAATAACAAAACCCTTATACAATTTACACATTTTTCATGCTCATCTGATTTCTTACCTACGTATACGGTTGTGGTTATGGAGCCACAATGGGATGGACAGGTTATCACATTTGGTGTGCATGCTCCAGCAGAATCTGGTATACATCCATTACACCTCAGTGTCAGTGCTGAAAAATAAGGTCATTAAATGCATTGATCAGTACTTTGGTGTTGTACGTGATATGTTAGCAAAGGAAGCACCAATCTTAAACAGGAAACCAGTTTGCATCTTATGTCTGATTAATGTTATCTTATAATAACATTTAGAAACAAATAGTATAAATATTTAAAATAAAAACTCTCTATATATAGCTAAAACCAAAAACTAAAACTTTTTTTTTTAACTTTAAACCTAAAACTGAAATTAAATATTAAAATATAATTTATCTCAGCTAGTTGCCAAGGCCACATTTCACATGATCAATTAATTTGTCTTGATGTAATGAAACTAAAAGTGATATAAAAGTTAATGAAAACTATAATATACTATAATATAATATACTATAATATACTATAATATAATATAATATAATATACTATAATATAATATAATATAATATAATATAATATAATATAATATAATATAATATAATATAATATAATATAATATAATATAATATAATATAATATAATATAATATAATATAATATAATATAATATAATATAATATAATATATAATATAATATAATATAATATAATATAATATAATATAATATAATATAATATAATATAATATAATATAATATAATATAATATAATATAATATAATATAATATAATATAATATAATATAATTGGCCATTTATAATAAGCCATTGAAAATAAAATAGTCAAAAAGACACAACAACATTACTAAAACTATAACAAAAATTCAAATGAAAACAGAAAATATAAAAATAAAAACTAATTCAAAATATACTAAGATACTAAAATAAGCCTGCACTGTACCTTTGGAGAAAAAAGCAGTGGTGAGAAGCAGAGTAATGTGCAGCGCCATAGCTGGACTAACTGAAGGATAGCAGCTCCTCAGCAGGAGTTCTTATATATGCATTTCCACAGGTCTGTTTTGCATTGAAGAATTAAGGACTGCCTGATTTCATCCAGAAACTACATTTGTTAAGCAGAATCCTCAAAAGGCAATATCCTCTGTCTGAACTTGAGCTCAAGGAGGAAAAGTAAAACGTTTTGGAAAAGCTATTGGTTCAATTTGTTAATGTAGTATCATGAACTAACAACTAACAATAAACATTTATTAATCCTGGTAAATATTAATGTGCAAATATAATAGTGCTTCATAATTAATGTTTGTTTGTAACATAGTAACACATATTAAAATTTTTACTTGAAATATTAAAAATGTTCTAGTATTCATAAATATTGCATACATACAGTACTTACAAACCTACATACATATATTCTTTCACTGTATGGACAAAAAATTATACATTCTTCAAATATTTAACTGTGTGTTTCACAGAAGATATATATATATATATATTAATAGTGTCAATATAACACTAATTTTGCTAAGAAAACACCACTGTGCTTGTATCAGGAAATAAGTTTTTATTTTATTTTTTCAATGTATTTCATAAATACATGAAATGTGCCACAATATATCACAAATGGCTAGTAGTCCTATCCTATAGGCTGCCTATACATTTTCATAATAATGCAAATGTCGTATTTACATTACATGTGTAGTTTTTACCTACTTTTGCATTTTTCTGTGACCCTGACCTTTTTGAAAACAAATTTGTCTTGGAATGATACTTGAGTGACTACTGCTGAGACTTTCAATGTATATGACTACTTAAAGCTCTCTCTCGTCACAATGTTTTATTTTATCTTAACTTAAAAAAGAAGAAGATGGCAATTGAATCTTGAAAATTAAAGTTTTAATCATGAATGTGTCAAAAAAGTTATAATTATTAAAATATATTTATAATTAATAAAAATATATGATTATTTTGTAGGAGTTAGCTTGGTAGCTGTATAGAGATATAGATAGATAGATAGATAGATAGATAGATAGATAGATAGATAGATAGATAGATAGATAGATAGATAGATAGATAGATAGATAGATAGATAGATAGATAGATAGATAGATAGATAGATAGATGGATGGATGGATGGATGGATGGATGGATGGATGGATGGGTGGGTGGGTGGGTAGGTAGATAGATAGATAGATAGATAGATAGATAGATAGATAGATAGATAGATAGATAGATAGATAGATAGATAGATAGATAGATAGATAGATAGATAGATAGGTAGATAGATAGTATTTTATTTTTAATTTTATATTAGTTAGTGATTAAAAATTAAGTGAAAAATAATACAGATAAAGTTAATTAATTACTTTATTTTTTCGTTGTTACATTTATTTATTTACGTATTTATGTATTATTATTAATATATTATTTACTAATTATTCATTCATTCATTCAGGTTTGGCCATCCATGGTAAAAGTTAAGGTAATCAAATCACTGGCCAAAAGAGGCTACTTACAAAATTATTAAAAAATGGCAAATATAATATAATTATTATACTGACATTGTAACATTAAGTAGCCTACAGGCGTTTTTACACAAACTTCCGATGAAACCAACTGAAGCAGATACAGCATAAGGCTATGCACGATATAATCTTGGTGCTCATTGAACAAATACAATACAGCTAATACAATAATACAATTATATAGTTAGAAAATTATATTATATTTATTTAACACAGCTATATTTTTATACAATGCGATTTTATGAACCAAATGATCGGAACCAAAAAGCGAATTTGCGTTTGCTCGTCGGCCTCTTTTCGGGTTCGTACCGTGTCGTTCACACAACAGTCTGGTAACTTACCTGTTAAATAGATACACTCTGACATTTATTTAAATACTACTACATTACAAAAAGAAGATAAATGAGCTATTTTGCTACGTAGTTACAGCATGTAAGTCGACATTACTATTTAAACTGAAAAGGTTTATTCATTCATTAGTAATTTGGCTGTCGACAAGCCAATACAGTCAGATATTAGTTATGAATATGTTTTGATATGTAACGTTAATGTTACGGCTTTAATAAACACTATAAAACGTTAGAACGTTAAGAAACCGCCCTAAAAGTGTTGCAAGAATAGCCATAAGAGTATCTGGTATCCAGCATCGGTCATGTCGGAGTCGGGTCACAGTCAGCCCGGGATGTACGGACAGGGAAGGAGGAGGCGGCGACGGCGGGACCGAGACCCAGGACCACCGGCTCAAAACCTCTCCGGACCCAGTCGAGATCGAGACTATGTTCCCCGTGAGCGCAGGGTGAGATTCTGTCTAAACATGAGCTGCCTACCTAAACATCATTTTTTGAATGATGATCTAAAAACATATAATGCTTTAGTGCAGAAACTTTCTATGTTTTAGATGCCAAATATAATCCTTCGTGCGAGGGACCACAGTCCTTAAATTTAAAAGCTACTGTATATATTTTTATTTATAAAAACTTAACTGTAACAACGAATTTATTTAATCTGTTTTTATTTTAATCAGTTTTGAATTATTTATTTTAATCAATGTTTGTATTATTTATTTATTTAAATCTTATTTTAATTGTTTATACATTTATTTTAGTTTTTTTCATACATTTTCCACAGACCCCCTAGCACTGCACCCCTGTGGGAGTCCCTGGACCCCAGTTTGAAAACCCCTGCTTTATTGACTGAATTGTTGAGTTGTATGATTATATTATTGTCATGTATTCTCAGGATGGCAGCGAGGAACCCACAGGACCTCTTCTACAGAAGACTCCCATTATTCTTGCTAAGCCTCCTGGAGAGCGAGTATGTGTATAATTTATGTTTATCCTACACAAGTAAACAATTCAAGCGAATGTTTTATTCTTGCTTTGGATTGTGTTGTGTATATAGTATTGATACATAATGTTGTCTCTATTTGGTTTTAGTCCAAACCAAGTGTTCCAGCAAGTGGAGCCCCATCTTTGGAAAAGCCGATCATGCTCATTAAAACCAGAGATGAAGGGGGGAAACCTGGGAACCCTCCTGACGTGGCTCCTTCAGTCTCAGGTGCTGGAACTGCCAAACTGGAGAGGGAAGGCCAGCGGCCGACCCAACCGGTGTATCAGATCCAGAACAGAGGCATGGGCTCAGCTGCGTCCGGTGGAGCTGTGGATCGTCAGTTATTTTCTTACGTTTTGCTCCTTAATTTATCTTTTAATTACACACATAAGCTTTAAAGGAATAGTTCATCCAAAAATGAAAATTTGCTAAAGAATTTACTCACCCTCTGGCCATCCAAGATGTAGAAGGAGAAGATCAGAACAGATTTGTAGAAATTTAGCGTTACATCACTTGCTCACCAACGGATCCTCTGCAGTGAATGGGTGCCGTCAGAATGAGAGTTCAGACAGCTAAAAAAAACATCACAGTAATCCACAAGAAATTGTCACAACTCTAGTCCATGTCTTGTGAAGCGAAAAGCTGTATGTGTTTAATAAACAAATCCATTATTAAGACATTTTAACTTAAAACCATAATCCAAAACAGTAAACAAATATGTCAGTGGATTGGGATATAAGTCAACAGGGGATTTTCATTCAAATTTAAAACACCTTAATGATAGATTTGTTTCTTACAAACATGCAGCTTTTCACTTTACGTGAAGTCATTAATTAATGGATTGGAGTAAATTGTTGTGATGTTTTTGAACTCTCATTCTGTCAGCACTCATTCACTGCAGAGGATCAGTTGATGAGCAAATGAAATGGTAATAAAGAAATTAAATGGCCTAAGGGTGAGTATATTTTCAGCAAATTTTCATTTTTGTGTGAATAGTTAATTTGAACTGCTATTATGGGTATTTTATGTCCTGATTTTTTTTTTTTCTGTGGTTAACCAATCTTCATACTTTACCATGTGATTTTTCAGCTGTGATTGGCCAGACTAAGCTCCTCCCCCCTGAGAAGATGAAGCACAGCATTAAGCTGGTGGATGACCAAATGAATTGGTGCGACAGTGCTATGGAGGTGAGGGCATATTTTTTCTGTTAATAGTGTTATGTTTTGTATCTGTTGCTCTATATTGGTGCATAACAGTCAGGTGAATGTATGCTGAATGTGTGTTTATTATATATCAGTATCTGCGAGACCAGACAGATATGTTAGTAGTTGGAGTTATTGGGCTACAAGGCACAGGCAAGTCCACAATCATGTCTCTCCTGTCTGCAAACAGCCCTGAGGAGGACCAGAGGTTAGTCCATTTGTTTCCCTCAATTTATTTGCCTTTCCACCTCATTGTTATTGCATTTCACCCAATGATTCTCTGTTAAACAGGGCGTATGTGTTCAGAGCTCAGACGCAGGAGATCAAGGAGAGAGCCGGGAACCAGAGCAGTGGAATCGATTTCTACATCACTCAGGAGAGGGTCATCTTTCTGGACACGCAGGTCAGACTGTAGGGTCACATAGAACAGTGCTGTTTTCTGTTTTCATGTAGTTTCCTGATAAACTAATAGTCATTTTCATCTCCAGCCAATTTTAAGCCCCTCTATTTTGGATCATCTCATTAACAACGACCGCAAGCTTCCGCCAGAATACAATCTCCCACATACGTATGTGGAAATGCAGGTGAGTTTAAGGCAATGATGCAAAACGCTCTGTGCCATGTACTATTTTACAAATAATGCTGTATGTTAATTAGTGCTGTCGAACGATTAATCACATCCAAAATAAAAGTTTTTGTTTACATAATATATGTGTGTGTACTGTGTATATTTATTATGTTCATATAAATACACACACATATGCATGCATATATTTAAGAAAAATGTTATGTTAATTATATATTATAAATTATAAGAATGTAAATATATACATGTAAATACATGAAAATATTTTCAAAATACATACTGTACGTGTGTGTATTTATAGTAAATATACACAGTACACACACATATATTATACAAAAACTTTTATTTTGTATATTACGTATTACTACATGCCATGTGTTTATATTAATAATTGTCACATAGACATTTACAAATAGTATTCTATAGTTTATTTGTCATGTACTATTTTAGAATATTCTAATAATTCTACTTGACAAAAAATATTCAGTAGATTAAATTTTTTCCCAACTGTTTGGTTTAGTCTCTGCAGATCACTGCCTTCCTCTTTACCGTATGCCATGTTGTGATTGTGATTCAGGACTGGTTCACCGATATCAACTTATATAGGTAATGACCTAAGTTTCAATAATAATGGCATGGAAATAAATCACCATAAAATTTGAACATTTTAATTAGCCTACTTTTTACTTTTTTCATTGTATGTCTGTATATATATATATTTTGTCGTAGTTAAATTTATAAGATGTAGATAGATTATAGATAGTCATGGTCTTAGCAAAAACTAACAGCCGAGTCTGTAAGCAGGTTTCTGCAGACTGCTGAGATGCTGAAACCCTCGACTCCATCGGCCAGTCATGACAGCACCGGCTCCTCAGGGGCAGATGATGGCTCTGAGTATTATCCTCACATAGGTCAGAAAACTATTAATGATCATTATTCCTGAATCATTTACTGAGCTATAATTGGATTGTACCTTCACATTCATGATGTATGAAACTGCTGGCAAACACTCACAGATTTAGTTTTGTATGAGGCTTTAATGCATGTCTTTTCTTTCTATTTTCATAGTTTTCTTGCAGAACAAAGCAAGGCGGGAGGAGTTCTGTCCACGAAATCTGAAGAAGATGCATATGGCAGTTGACAAGCTTATGGCCCATTCCCACCTAAAATATAAAGGTCAGTCCACTTGACATGAAAGTAAACATGTTCATAAACACCACATGATTTGGTGTTTAACTCACTGACGTTTTTTTCCTATTGTAGGCACCTTATCCATGCTGGATTGTAACATATTCCCAGGACTGAATCGAGATTACTTGGAGACAGAAGTCAATCTTTTCCTCTTACCTATGATGGAGAATGATGGGGAAGATGCTTTGACAAGAGCAGGTCAGAAAATAGGCCTAGTTGTTAAACTACATTTTTGAACTGTAGTATTATTTCAATGAACTAGTTTAAAAAGTGAGTCATAACCAAATGTTCGAAAAGTTCATTCAGTACTGCTGTTGATTATGTTTATAAATTGTATGTTTCATTTTTGTTTTATTATTTTATAGCTCATATTATCAGAGAGCTCATGCAGATAGCTCTTTAAAATGACAAAAAATATTATAGACTTTTCCACGATTCTCTATTGTTCTTGATGGATCTGCTTAATTTGCATTGCATCTGTGTCTTTTGTGCACCAGGTTCAGGTCCCCCTCTTTTCTCTCTGCTGCCTGGTTACAGAGGTCATCCCAGCTTTTCTTCACTGGTTTCTAAATTCCGCAGTCAGATCTTGGCTATGTCCCGCTGTCAGCTCTCACACACAATCCTCACTGAGAAAAACTGGTAAGGCACACCCTGATGCTTCTGTTCTTCCTTTTGGAACTGAATTCTTTATTAATTTTTACATCGGGATTGAAAGAAATATTTCAATTATTACAAAGTATTACACAACATTATTTCTATTTATATATGTACATTTTAAGACAATGGATGACTGTATTTGTTTTTACAGGTTTCATTATGCGGCTAGAATTTGGGATGGTGTTAAGAAATCATCTGCGCTCTCTGAATATAGCCGACTACTGTCATAGTCATGATGGTCTCACAGTACCTGTGAGTTCATTGTTAAAGAGGACTGGGCTCCTGCTCAGGTGATTTCAGACAGGAGGCAGTTCCCAAAGAGATGACTGGGCCACAGAAATGCAGTAGTGCTGAGTGACGTTTAACCATCTTCTTCTGTGAGGTCTGGATCACAGCAGCGGAGTGCTTTGCAGTTTGGGAGTTGTGCCTGAGTTGGCTGTTGTATGAAAATTAGCAGGCGCCTGCCAGAGTCCATCCAGTGATGTGTTAAACTCATTGTTATTACAAAAGATAATATGCAAAGATTCAGTGATGTAAACATTTCCTTTATACAGTAAAAATGTCGAGAAGCCTTTGATTTTCATATTTTATTGTGTAAATAAAACGGTATGACCGCACACGTTGCTTGTCAGATATGTGTTTGAACAAAAACTTGTAACTTAGATGCAGTTACAGCATGATTTTTATATATCAGTGTTTAATGGAATTAAAAATAATAAAAACATGTCACATCTTTATTCGCTTGGTGGTTTAATTTAATCTTATCAGACATTGATCAATATTCCATTATTTAATTTTGGTCCATACTATTTTTGGAAAATTGCCAAATCATAATCAATTATTGTTTATTATCAGATATTATTACTGAGATATAATAACATAATTACAAGATAACATTCACTGTACACTGAAATGTATGATATAGGAAACATTTAAATTATTTGTGTTTGTTTATATAAATGTATTGTTTATTAAATGTGTTTCAGTAACATAGCATCAAGGAATATATAAAATCTTACTGTAGACTAATAAAAGACACCTGTTACCAGAAAGCTATATATATAAAAATTAAAAAAAATGTGGTAAGATGTTGCGCATGCGCAATGCATAGACTTGTTGTCCGGACGAATTTAGGAGACGGACTCGCGCATGCGTAAATGTTTGGGGGAGGAGCCAACGCCAAAACACGAAAATTATTAATGAAATCATTATATTGTAAGTATCCGCGTTTATAAGGAAGACTCCCGTCTTCTACACCGTTTACATACTATAAAAGGTGTGAGAAACTTTCTGCAATGATAGCTTTTATTTTGTCCTTTTAAATGTCAGGTTGCTTGTACAGGTTAAGAGATTTTATTTATTATTTAATAAAGTGTGTTATCCGCCTGACAAAACGTCACTGCTATACTTTGACAGAAAAAAAACTGAAAAGCATCTAACTGCACAAACAGACCACACCCTCTAAAGTTTCTGGAACAAGATTCAAACTGATTTTATATTTCAGGAAAAGTTTTATTGCACTGTAGGACACTAAGTTGCACAGAGTACGGTAATGCAGGTGTATATGTAATGTATAGGTAGACTCCAATATTGTTGCTTGTTTTTTGTGTACTGGTTAAGTTTTTTCTACCGTTTCAGCCTAAAGTAGCAGGACAAGAGTTGGCATGGAAATCTTACCATTTGAGGAGGTGGAGCGTGTTGCTGGTGCCAAAATACAGCTGCAGCAACAGTATGTAAGTGGTTACACGAGAAACGTCTAAAAGCTCATCTCTTTCAATGATCTTGCAGTGAAACACACGCAAATTCTGGTTTGACGTTCTTATTTGCACTAAGCAGTTACTTGCTGTATTAATAGTGTTTTTCCAGCAGAAGACATTCTGAATTGCATGCTTGCCATCTGCTGCCCATCTCAGTCACGCACATGAGCAAAGACAAAAAACATTTACTCATCTTGCTCTGAAACCATTTTTAGATTGGTTTCCTTAGTAGTGGTATGTCAGAAGTGTTATTTATGTAAGTTTAGGGATCTGTTCTAATATTTCTGTCGGAGTGCACAGTCAAAAAGATGGTTGCTATGTTTACAGTCTTGCTTTTTGTACCATTGTGCCCTTAAACTAAATATTTAGACCTATTGCTCCAGAGAGATTATCATGACAACTGGGTGACTGTTTACATGCATATCATTTTCACTAGGAAATGAGTTGACAAGAAATAGAAATATTACTGAATATATATATATATATATACACTACCATTCAAAAGTTTTGGGTCATTAATATTTTATATTTAAAAAAAAAACTTTTATTAAGACGGTTGCATTAAATTGGTCAAAATGCTTTTACATAGTCACAAAACAAATTCTATTGCTGTTCTTTTGAGCTTTCTATTTAGCTAAGAATCCTGAAAAATCATGGTTTTCACAAAAATATTAAACGGCACATTTTTTTCAATATTGATGATAATTACTAAATGTTTTTTGAGTAGCAAATCAGCATATTAGGATGATTTCTGAAGGACAATATGACACTGAAGACTAGAGTATGGCTGCTGAAAATTCAACTTTGCTGAATAAAGGAATAAAATACGTTTTAAAATTAAATGACTATTTAAATATTAAATTAAAATTAAAAGCCGTTATTTCAAAGTATTAATGTTATATTATTGTATTATATTATTTAATTTTTGATAAATGCATTCATGGTGAGGAAAAAAGACTTACCATCCCCCAAATTTAAACTGTATTATATTAATATTATATTAAAGTGAAGGCATGAGTCATCCCCCCCCTCCCCCCACGTGTTCTGCTCTTTTATCAAATGCACACTCTTTGTTTTTAGGGCTATAACAACATCATCTCTACACCTCTACAAGGTTTCTCAGAAGACTCCAGTGATGAGGATGACTACATGGCACCACTGGCACCTAAAAGTGAGGAAGGCTCTGTGTGCTGTGTTTGTGGAGAAAACATCCCTTTACTGAATAAACTGATTGAGCACTTTAAGACACACACAGCCGAGGTGTATTGCCACCTGTGTCGGACAAAGTTTGGACGTGTGATGTCGCTGGCGTTACACTTAAAAAATGCCCATCCAAGAAAAAGCTTCATGTGTGGAATCTGCAGAGCTCTCTTTAGGTGCACGTGGCATCTGAATGGACATATGGAAAAGCATCGGAAAGACTCAATGGACGTAAAACCTGTGGTTAAAATGGAACAGACTGAAGAAATCATCAACAAAGAGAACATAAGATACACTGATATGAGAAAAATAATCTTGAGGGATCATTCATATTGTGTCTCAGATCAAGCAGCTACAAATGACACTTGCAAGAAGCGCTTCGACAATGATACAAACTCCACAAATCAAGTGCCACACATCAAAACAGAAACCGAAAGATTGCCTATTATTGATAAACAAAACGATACTTGCAGCTCGAGTCAATCAGAGCAAGAGCATCTAAGCTTAAGATTGAAGGAAGAGAATGAGGATGAGAATGGGCTCGGAGAAACTGCGGTTTGTGAGGTGGCTGCAGAGGAGGAAATCGGACTGATGGAGGATGATCAAAGTACCGACACTGATGACGATGTCAACCCTGACTCACTACCCCCTGGTGACACGGCGTACAACCCGGATGAGGACTTCAGCTCAGAACCTGACGACAGTGACTCAAGAAGCAGCTCCTGTGGCCGCCACCGAAAGAAAAAGAGACGAAAGAAACAGACGCCTGACAGTAAAAGACCTGCAAATAAGAATCTTGAGTCAGTTGACATTGCACAGAAATTTGGGTTTCAGTCTGATTCTCCGTTTTGCTGCTATGGCAAATTCGCTAATTTGGGGAAGCACATGGACGATTGTAGGAACAAACTGAGGTTTGCTTGTTGCCTGTGCAACATGGTATGTGAGAATAAAGAGTTGCTGCTGAAGCACACGACCGAAAAACACTCCGCGGCTGGGTATATCTGTGCACACTGCCACAGTGTTTTCCCTAGACTGGACAGTTTCAAAAACCATGTCTGTTTGAGACGAACAACAGGCGGCATGAATTTGCCAGCCACCCTGGTAACCCAGTTACCTGTCGTGCCTTTATCCGACAGCAGTGGTCAAGTAAGACCTTCTGCCCCTGCTTTTTACACCAATCAAAACTCCATTAAAATGATCAAAATAGCTCAGACAGCAAATGAAATTTCCCCAGCCCCTGATCCTCCACCTTTGATGCTGCAGCATTTGCTTCAGACAACTCCTTTGGTTCCTGCAAAGGTGACTAATTTGCTTTCACAAGTTGTGGCTGTGCCGCAAACTCTTATCAGGCCCCATTTCCCTCAAATTTCTTGCATCACTCGTCCGAAAGTTCCTGTCCATGTACCTCCGGTAGTGCGTCCCTTGATGCCAAATCTGGCCAGGATGACTCTTCGTATCCCTAACCCTTCCAACCCACCTTTTCCAAGTCAAGTCATCGTATCCTTCTCACCCACAGTGAACGTCTCAGCACCCTGTCTAGTATCAGCCAACAGGCCTGTTCTGAGACAAGCGTCTCTGGCTAATATTAGACCCCTACCTGTAAACGTCCCACTGATGACCACAGTCACTTGTCCCACCCTGGTCAGTGCTTTTACTGAACACAAGCAGCCACAGGTCCCTCCTGCCCAGGTTCAGGCTCCGTTACAAGTAGTTGCCATGTTTGTGAACCAAAGCAAGGATTTGGCTCTACAGAAGCCTCTTGAGCAGAGCTGGCGCTCCAAGACCATCTTCCCCTGCCGTCACTGTGGTGCTGTCTCAAGACAGCCGTCGCTGAAGGTGCGTCACCGCTACTTACACCGTGGGTCAAGGTTGTACAGATGTCAGTGCGGAAGGTCGTTCCAAAGGCAGCTGCATTTGCTGAGACACCAGGTCCAGCATGCAGAGTCAGTCCGATTTGTTTGTGCACGGTGCGGAAATACATTCGAAGGGGCGCATAAATTGACCTGGCACAAACGGAAGCATAGAAATGGCAGGCAGTGTGTGAAGAAGAAATGCAAGGCGGCTTTTGACTGTAGCTGTGGACAGATGTTTACGAGGCCATCTGCACTATTGTGGCATATGCTTAAAAACTCGAAACTTTCAAAACGCACTCGAAAAAACTCACAATCTGCCTCTGTTTGAATGGTTTGTGTAAATGAGACACACATAAGATTGAAAACTCACCTTTCAGTCAACTGCAAATTGTGTTTTTCTTTGGCCCTAATTGATCATTCTGTATTATTATGTGGTCAAAAATGGTGTATCTGATTTTTTATTTTTAAATATTTTTTTAGTGAACTGAAGACTTTGAAATCGAAACACTGAAGTCCAAATCCATAATAGCACAAATAGTAACACTTTAACCCTAAAGATAAGTTTTGTATCAGAAGAAATGTGATGTGAGCACTGGTACAATTTTATACATAATTTTTTTCTGTCATAAGATGGATGTGACTACTGAAAGAATGCTTAGTGAGAGTATTTTAATCAAGCTCTCATTTATTAATGACCAAAAAAAACACTTTTTTTTTTCATTTTTATAGGGGTTTTGTGTTGTAAGGCAATGATTCATTCTAACCCATTTGTAATAAAAAATTGTACATAAATACACAGAGAAGTGTTCTGTATATTTTTTTAAACTGTTCTCGTCATCATGTAGTTGGGAAAACACAAAATTATGTTAACATGAGATGGCTTTATTAAAATGTGCAAAAATAATGCTGTAAACGTTTTTCCGTCATTTTCTCCTGGCATTTTTTATGTATATTTCACAATACAACATGCAAAACTGTATTCCTGATCAACTTATCTTGATTCTAAAGCGATAAAAAGATTCTGGTTTGCTTCACTATGCTCCTGAATAAGCAGCAACAGTTAATGATTGGTGAAATAATGAGTCATGTGCCATTCATATGCTTCCCTCATACCAGCAGTTTCAAATATGTAAAGACAGCAGCAAAACCAAGGCAAAGTCCCTGTTTGTTTATCAAAAAGAGCTACATACAACAGACCTAACCTCTTTTCTTATTCCCATTGCCCTCATATAACCATTCTGTATACACATCTAGGTAATGAGTCTGTTTTAAAAATTATTCATCACAAACGATACAGGACAAGCACAGTCTTAACAGGAATGATGGCCAAACATGCAACATACTTTTGTCCACCAGGAGGAGATACCAGAGAGGACTGACAGCCTCTGTCTTAATGAACTTAAATACAGGCTTGAGCAATAAAGATTTTTCCGTTACACCAGTATTCTGAGGACCATGCTACGCAAAACCTTTTCATGGTGTAATTAGAGCCGCCACATGCCGTCATTCAACAGATGCCCTGTCAGGTTAAAGGGCTGATGGAAATTCAAGTCATTCCCAGATTTTTTTATTGGGGTGCTTTGGGTGCAGGTGGTTCTGCCTCAATTAAGGTTGTTCTAAAAATATCAGTGTACAAGGGCAATAGTCTGTGAGGAAGTCTGGCTTATCCTTGACACCTAACAACAGTTTATCTGACTTCCCTTTGAAAAAGTTGCCAGCAAGTTACAGAGACCTTCATCGATGTGTCGTTACCAGGTTGTACGCACATAACTGAAAAATAGTGTATCAAATTAGAGTAATAAAGTTATAAAATTGCTCAGCATGATTCATAATTCCCAATTCTGAGATGAACTGATCAGATAACTGATTAAGACTAACTTCCCCAGTCTCACCTAGAAACAGGAACTATAGAAAGACTGATCTTTTTTTTTTCACATTTTTTCAGTTTCACGTTTCTTCTGTGACTTTCACACTGAGGCCTGTGTGATTGGGTTACAAGTAATCTAAATTTGTTCCTTAGTGTAAAACCAGAATCTCCATCTCATAGTTTCGGTATCAATCATAAACTGAAACTCAAAATCAGAAGTCAAAATAACCTTTTCCCAAGTTCATGTTTGTAGCATTGAGGAAGCGTTCATAAATACAAACGACAGAATGTCTGTTCAAAATAAAACGTTGTCTGCTATGGTTGTTGCTGCTCTTAATCCTTTTGAAGTTCATCATAAAGTTCCTCCATCAGTTCAAGATGCTTGATTGAAGAACACTATATTAGCCTTCAGTAGAGATGTCACAGGTCACCTGTATAGAAATAGATCCAGACTTTACACTATAAACCTACTCGATTAGGTCAAGCACATAAAGACTGTTGACGGCATTACCTGTGGTCCAGTCTGCGGTGATGTAGCGCCTGTGTGAGCAGCTCAGAGGTGATTTGGAAGGAGCGTCCCAGCTCGTCCAGCTTCTGCTCCATAGAGATGATTCGCTGCTCAAGCTCATGGTAAGAGCTGTTCCAGTTTGCACTCAGATCACACATGATCATCTGCATCTGTTCGAAGACAAAAGCCATTTTCAGAGAATATCCTGGTCTTAGCCATGTTTCATGAGTGTAAGATGATTTTTTTCCCCCCAGATTAAACACATAAGACAAAGTTTGGTCATATTTCTCACTCAAAATATTTAGGAGATATAGTTTGTGAAATATCAAGGACTTGTTTTTCTTTTTATGTGCACAGCTGTAAGTATCACACAAGATGCTGTCAGACTTAAGGTAGTTTTTACAGAGATTTTTATGGTTTCACTGAACATTTATATGTCTGGGTTAGGTGAATGCCTCTTTTTTTCAGGCAAACGGACCTAAACACGAGTCTGATGTATGTCTGACTTACCTTCGAGAGATCCACCATCTCACTGGCATAATCCCTTAACTTCCTCTGCTTCAATCGCAGGTGACGAAATCTAGTCGAGACAGGGAAAAAATGCATTACATTCTGGTACAATGGTTTTAACAGGACTCTAGTCAGCCTGGTTTCTCCTATATGTTGTCTCCTATATGTCAGTCTTTAGATAACCTCAGAATGAAACAAACAAAGTTAGTTGCCAAGGCGACATTTCTCATTTTTGAATAATATTCAACAATTTACTTTATTTCACTTTATTTGAATTACCAATTCAATTTTAAATAGTTTTAGTTTTACAGTAACAATACTGACATCTATGCATTTCTCAGAATATTGACTGGTAAGTTTTGTCAAGAGTAATATTTAATTCATTGACACTCCCTGTATCTGTCACAAACGTGGTTTGTGACATGATTATGGATATTATTATTATTTTTGAATTATTTTCTATCTTTTTCAAAAAAGTGATTTCATCACTTGATAGGCCTCTTTTGTACATCAATGTGTGCAAACATTTCTCACATAGACATACATTAATTCTATTTCTAATTAGTTCAACTGAATCTTTTTATTGGTAATGAACAAGTGAATATTCTTGAAACATTTTTGCATTCATGTAGGCTTTTGAGGCCATTTCAGGGTTTTCAGAATTCTTGCTTTATTTTGATAGTTTTAGCTGTACATTTGTGTATTTTTTTGCAGTAGGCCTACTTGCAGTTGTCTCTGACTATGTTGCGTCCCAAAAAAGCAAAACAGAAAGTGGTTATTGCAGGGGAACCATCAGCAACTGCCAAAGCATGCAGAAATGACCAGTGTCCATGTATCATGGGAGCAAAAAGGAAACAGACCGAAAATCACAAACCAGAATGACCTCCTAACTATTTGGTGTTCTGCTTGCTGTTTTTGCTGTAGCTGCGGCACCCACTTTCTTTCCAGAGTATTTTTGGTGGTTCTGCTAACTGTAAAACAGGAAGTCAGAATCCCTCCACCCTTACGGCCATCCACAGTTACTCACGGATCTCATACATGCACACATGGAACATTCTAAGAGCCAGATTCCTGTAGTCATTAACGATGTTAAACGCTGCAGTGTAAATTCACACATCGCCGCTTCCTATTCACTGCTCATAAAGGAAATGCAGCCAAAGAGGGCAGCCAGCTGAGCTGCTCTCCCCAAACTCAGCCCCTTATCTGCAGGAAGATGTCAGGACTTACTGTAAACAATAAACCGGTCAACAATCAGCTGAGAGATGGGGAAACTGCCATTCTCGCAATGACCACAAGATAAACAATCACAAAACCACATTTTATCCAAGCTGCTTCACACTGCATAAAGTGACCTCTGTGGGACTGACAAGTCATGAAGGATTTTATAAAAAATGACCAAGTGGAATATGATCAGTGTCCAATCGACATGAGCTTAAATAGTAAATATTCCAGGTAATGGGCCAGATGTTTAATTGGTTAACTGTTGCATGAGTTTGCTCATTGTCATATCTAATGTTTAATTTATATATTAAACATATTAAACATTTTCTCTACGTATATTTATTTACAGGAAAGGGTTTTGATGAGCTGCATGAGGTACAGTTAGAATGTGTACTTTATCATACAAGTTTACATAAGTTTATACCTGTTTGTTTTATAAAAACATTATATAGACTTCTGTTTTGTTAATAAGTACTAAAACAATCACAGAATGGCATTACACCTGTCACCTAAAAATCACCTATTATAAAAATGACCTATAATCATCATCAAAAAAAAATAAAAATAAAAATTAATTCATTTTGTTTATATATGTTTATATTTTAAACAAGTGACAATTAATATATATATATATATATATATATATATATATGATGAAATGTATAATATTAAAACTACAAATATTATAATTAATTAAAAATAAGCATTTTAAAAGATGTTAAATTATGTAATTGCTTAATTGTGTATTTTTAAATAATATAAAAAATATACAAATATATATAAATTTAGATAATTATTAAATTATAGTCTATTAATAAATTTAAAATAAATTTAAAATTTATATGTCTATCTATCATTTAAAATAATAATACATTTTAAAAGATATTTAATTATGTATTTCTTTAAAACAATTTTTTTTTTCAACTGCTCAGTTTGTTTTATGTCAGCTATCCACAGACCCTCTGTCTTTCTCTTCCAGTGAATCTCTATGTACAGTGTGTAATGGTTGAGTGCTGGCTGTAATGGATCACTCACACACGGATGGCCTCCAGCAGGCATCTCTGGTGGTGACGATGCTCTCCGCTGTTGTCTTTTGTCTGGGTGGTGCGATGCAGCAGCCAACATTCTCTCAGCACGTTGGCTGCTGCGTGCCGGATCTGTGTCACAGAGAATTTGATTAGATTAATAAGTAATCCATCCATCATAGCTCTACAATTATAGTCTATTGACAGTCTGTAGGATATTACTTAAGTAAATAGTGGCATGTTTACATTGTTCAGAAGATGGCTGACCAAACACTGTCTGAAACTACTGTACAAGTTGCTGTCTGTTTAACTACACTCGCTATTAACTATAATATGATGATGGTGTGATTGTGTAAATGACAAATTGTAACATAACAGAGTATTACTAGAAAATCTGGACAGGATGTAAGGAAACTGGTGCAGTTTTTTAAGGGGTGGCCTTGATGAAAATAAAAATGGAAAGACGGGAACGGAAGGAAAAGTAATGGTTATTTTGAGGGTGATTTGAGGATGAGAATAGCCATCATAAAGATCTGGGTTACGGACAGTCAAGGGCTTATTATAATCACACATTTCTCTGCTTTCTTTGATTCTATTATTGTCTGTGTGTCTTCCTGTTGGAAGACCTGCTCATAATGATGTCACCAGCTCCCTGGCAATTTTGTGTGTTTGTGGTTATTATTAGAGTGTCCAACTGTGTCCAGATGTCTTCCTTTAAAGTATCATCAAGGTAAATCATCACAGGGCCTGATGAGTAGGACCCGTGGCATGCACACACAGACACACACACACACACACACACACACACAACGATACACCCTGTGACAGGATATGGCTTTTGCCATAGGATCAGACCTTCATGAATAAAAAGGAATATTCTGGGCTCAGTTCAAGTTAAACTCAATCAACATCATTAGTGGCATACTGTTGATTACCACAAAAACTATTTCTATTTGTCCCTCTTAAAAACATCAAATCAAAAACCGGTCTACAGTGAGGCAAACACAATAAAAGTAAATGAGGCCAGTTTGTGAACATTAAAATACTCACTATTTCAATAGTATAGTCGCACGATGGAAACAATGTGTTTATTAACAATAGTTTTTTTCCTGTACAACGCCCAATTTTACAACTTGAAAAATGACTGTAATAGCTTTACAGCTATAAATGCTTTCATATTCCCTTTTTTTCCAAAAATTGGGCCACATTCACTTCTGTTTCCTCATCATAATAAAAACAAATAATAATTTAAATAATATATATATTTATATTTACCTTGTATATAAATTGTACATTTAAAACTAACATATTTTTATTAAATTATACTTTTATAATAAAATAAATATTATAATGATTTAATAAATTAAATTAATAATTACAATAATATTCATTTAAAATGTGATTTAAAAAAAATTCAACTGTCCAAAAGTATTTGTGTCAGCTTCCCACAGATCTTATACAGGTCATTTAAAAAATGATGGACAAGGAAAAGTTATTTTGGTAACACTTTACTTAAAGCATTTATGCAAAATGCATTATAAAGGGTTATTATTAAAGGGCATTATAATTAATCATAATGCGAGTTGTAATAATGAATTGAGAAGTGTTATAATGCATTATACATAAAGGCTTTAAGTAAAGTGTTACCTTTATTTTTTATTGTATGTCAAAAATGCCCGCCTTCCCACCTCAGCATCAAGATGCGGCCCTCAGCACCTTCTCTCCTTCACTCTTTTCCAGTGCATATGCTAACGGACACACATCAGTGCATCTTATTTCCTGCCTGAGTTAAGCTTCTCATGGACTGACACAAGTTTTCCTGACAGGGACCTGATTGTTTCCTCCCTTTGACGCCTTTTGTCGGCTATTAAGAGCTCAGTGGCCGTCTCTGCCTGGCCATCCTAAGCATTTTCCCACACTGTGCTGCTATTTGGAACTCCCTATTTAAGGAAAAAATAATATTCTAAAAAGCCTCAGAAATCATAACACGCGTGCGATGCGGAAAATAACGCTGCTTCCATCCATGCCTCTGCATCCTCCGGGTCACTGCTTTTTATGTTTCTCATCCGAAACGGAGGCATATTTTTAAAGATTAAGTTAAGTATTCCCAAATGGCTAAGCTAAGTCTGATTATCATTAACGTATATTTTTTATGACTACCAAATCGGTCATAAGGAAATAACCAAGCACACATAGGTGTTGACAAAAAGACAATGAAGAATTGAAAGAGGGTGCCATTTATGGGGTGTTTTATGTGGTGGTCTGTCTTGCTCACCCGCTTGGAGATCTGAATGTCCATCATGAAGAAATGCACATGTTTCTCCCCTTTGTTAAGCGCCAATTTCTTAGTCATGACGGCTACCAACATAGCAGTACATGCCACACCCTGACAACAAACACATAGACATGAGCATGGTTACCATCTGTCTCATTATCCCAAACATGTACTCAGACATAAAGTATTCAGAGTTAATGATATTCAGACAGTACACAGAATTCCACAAAGATTCTTTGTAGCAAGGGAATGAAATATAATGCCATTTATTTTACTCAAATCAGTTTCAAAATTTGGAAAGCTTTTCCAAAACAAGAAAAAACATCCCAAACTAAACCACTAATAAAATACGATAAAGCAAAAACTAAGATAATAAAACAGAAGTATTATATGGAAGAAAGTGTATGTCTCTATGAAGAATGTTTCCATGTAATTTTACACTAAACAGATCATTTACCTGAACTCCTTAATTTGTTGCATTAGAGAACAAAATGATTGAGAGATAAAGAAAGGGAGACAAAGAGAGAGCCAGTTAGTTGTTATGGAGAGAAAGTATAGTTAGCATCGCTTTAAGGTTTCTTCATGGTATTGACTAAAAGGCTTACAGTTTTTCCATAGTTGATTATTCACAGCAGTGAAGGAAAATGTTGAAGTGTAATTACAGAACTTGCCTTAGTCAATCATTTTAGTAAGCCAGAATTAATCCATTCAAAGGGCAAAATCTTTAATACTACCATAATTTTTCATAAGAGTTGCTCCCAAAACGTTCTTTTATTCTGTTGGCAGACAGTATGAATTCCTCTGTGTTATAATCTAATATATGGAGATACACATTCATCTTTTGAACTATCCACACCCCATAAGCAGAATTTTCAGGAATTCACGCAAGATTTTTTTCCCCCAACTGTAAATATTCAAGCATACTTGAACCAAATTACTTGGGAGGCAAGACAGTATAAACTCTTCATTATAAAGCTGAATATAATTATGCCCAAATGCATTGCATATAATCATGGAAAAAAATAAAATAAATAAATAATAATATACAATAGCAAATCTCAACATCTTGATTGCTTCTATCGTCAAAAAATGCAAACTATATTATTGGCAAGCATCTGAAAAAAGCAACAGTAAGGCATGAAGATATTAAAGTTTATATCGTAATGTTTTGTAGCTGCTTGGAAACAATGTGTATTATGAATAAACGACTTGACTTGAAGCTATTAAGAAATGTTTTCAGAGAATATAGCTTGAATTAAATTTCTTGCAATTGGCAATTATCTAATTGTTTGTTTCTTTTTTCTTTTTTATGAAATTAAATAAAGTTTAAGCTTGAAGCAAACAATTTCCCATTTATAACCAGGGTTATTTCAGTATGACAGATACTATTATAGTTTTTATTCATATTTTGAATTAATTTTTATGTTTGTATTTTAATTTGAAAGTTTTTAGTAAAATTTCATTGTAAAATTGTATTATGTAATAAGATAATTAGTACTTAGGTTTTTAATTATGTCATTTATATTTCAGTTTTAGTTATTTTAGAGCATCAATCTGAAAAAAAAATACGTTTTTGTTTTGTGATTTATTTAAAAAAAACAATGTTTTAATAATATTATGTTTTATTTTATTTCAGTTAAACTATATTTTAAGTATGAAAAATGTTTTATGGTTTTAGTTTTAGTTAACTATAACAACCCTGTTTATAACCAGTGCAATTTAACTATATTTTTTCCCTCAATAACTCAATTATATGTATCTTTTTGGGCAACGAGAGAAAATGATTGATTAAGAACACACATTTTTGCAGCGCAGGTGTTGGATACGAGACAAACACACAGACGCTCCGTCACACTTCCACTTGATAGGTATCAGGTGACAATGGAAGCTGATCCTGACACTGAAAAGCCATTAAAGTCTCATCTTTATGTGGAGAAAGTGACAGGAGGCATTTACATGGGGCAGCCAGGCATGTTGAACGCTCCCGCTGAACAAGCTACAGGTGAGAGGGCTATCCCACACTAATGAACACCCGTTTACTGTTCCAACTGGATTAGGAAACTTTTTTCTGGTTTTCCGAGTCTTGGGCACAGGTTGGCACACCCTCCTGATCTAGTGGCGCCAAATGCTATAAACCACCTAAAAATGGCAATGGTGGAAAGTTTTCCCTAAAAAAAGGGGAAAGCTTATAAAAACACTGAGCGAGGGAGAGAAAGAGGAGTGAAGGATTATTTTCCACTGTGTCAGGGAGGTGTCTGGGTTTGGCTTTAGCCCCATGCTCCTGTCGTGTGAGCCCCATGCTCCTATCCTGCCGGCTTATCTGTCCTGATCGGAAATGAGGGATGGAGAGAAGAGAAGGGCGGACAGTCCGGTGCAGATGCAGCTGCCTGAGTCAGAGAGAGGCTGGAAACTCAACCCTCACGAACATACAGCACAACACAGCACATGTTCACAACACGCACTGGCACGCGCTCTTACTGTCACTGTAAACATTTGATCGCTAACTACATCAGTTATCCTCAACTAACAATGAACAGTAATACTAAAGCATTCATTAATTTCAGGTAATGTTCATTTAAACATTTAATAATACATTATTAAAATCAAAAGTTATACACTAATGTTTGCAAAGTTTAATAAATACCTCAACAAATGTATTGCTCATTGTTAGCTAATGTGTTAACTAATGGGACCTTATTGTAAAGTGTTACCAAATAGTAATTATAAAATAGAAACTACCATTTGACCCTAATGCTATGAACTAATATATTTGAATATTTATATTAATATAAAAAATATATATATTTCATTAAAATATAATAATATAAAATATTAAAGAATAATATTTAATAAAGCTTCTTGTTATGAACTTTGCCATGAAATTAATATGTATCAACTATATTTTCAATAATTCGGTCTGAAATGATCTTGCACGGGTGTAACCAAAGTACTTGGTTTACAGGCAAAACAATCTGTGTATCATAATGCTAAATCATTCCCTCCCTTCTTCACTTACTGAACTCCATGCTCAGATACACCCAGACACACACACACACACACACACACACAAAGCATTTTTAAAATATGTTCACAATGCCTTAAAGATGGGATTTCAGTGTACAATCTATGATCAACCAAAAATGATTTAATGGATATTTGTTAAAATGCAAATTATTAATTCAGACAATCTTGTTTATTAATCATGTGACTGAACAGCCGAACGATGTTGCAGACTGTGATTCTATTTAAATTATAATCTTCATCCTTCATCAGTGAGCCAGCCAGCACAGCATCACTGAAATCCCAGCTGGACTCCAGTGTTGCTGTCAGGAAGGGTGGAAGAACAGCTGCAACTGTACAAAAGGTGTGTCCAGATGGACGTGGATCTCATAACTCATTCCCAATGCTTTAAATGTGATGAAGCAGAATCTGCAGCAACTGCAGACGCTGATAAACTAGTGCAGGTGGGTGCCATTTAGGAGACATATGACTGACAAACCACATACACACTTGCTAAGATTATTATTAATTGATTGAACTATGTTATGAATATGTATCTTTAAATGTATTATCATGTGATTAACGGGTCAGTAAAATGTAAAGTATACGGCACAGTTACAGTTTATTTCTACCAGGACAACGCTGGAAAATGTCTCAAGAGGGAGTTAGTTGTGAACTCAGTAACGACTCTGAACGATTCACTGACTAACTGACTCTGATTTAAAGCACCAGTTTACAAGCAAGTTTGAATCTTTTTGACATTTATTAAAACGAACCAGTGCATAAGAGCCATTTTTTTGTAACTTTAAGGTTGTAACTGGGGAAGTACCTTTTTAAAAGGTATACCTTTGTACCTTATTTATCCCTAAAAGATGCATATTAGTACCTTCAAGGTATGCATTAGAATGTCAGGTGTACATATTAGTAAGGGTACTGCCCCAGTGACAGCTTTTGTACTTTTTTTTTTTTAAAGAGTGAGTTAAAACGACGTATGATAATGGTAAACATATTTTATTTCTTTACTAAACCAAAGAAATGTAGCTCAGTGAAGCAGTAGGAGTGTTTGTCTTCCTTCAAGTACATAGCCTAGTACAACAAAAGCAATTTCATTATTTTGTCAATAATAGATTTAGCAGTAGAAACATGCCTAATTGTTAAGAGTTAGTCAAGAGTTCTATTTACCATGACGCCTGTGAAGAGACACACCACCTTGCCACAGCTGGTGTGAGGGGACACATCTCCATATCCCACTGTGAGGAAGGTGATGGCTATGAGCCACAGTGCGGTGTCCATGCCACCTGTCTCTACCCGCTGCTGCCTATAGGTGGAGACAGAGAGCGGCTGTGTAAATATACGAAAGACACGTATTGTGCAAAACTTCAACTGATTGAAACTTTCAAACAAATTGTTGCAGAAAAGACAACAGTGTCAATGAATGACTCATCCTTGCCGTGACAAGTAAACTAGAAAATATTGTTCAAAATTTGACAGTCAGTAATGAGCTGGTGCTGAAGAGCAGTTTGTTTGTTCCTGAAATAAATCCATTGGTTAGAAAAGTATGACCACAACTCAAATTGACCATCAACATCAGAAGAAACATGATAACACTTGATGAGCTGTTTCTAATGAGCGAATGGAAAAAGCATAATAAATACTGTTGCATATGTGTTTGTGTTTCTCTACAAATAATTGCACGTTCTGTACCTTTCACACAGTCGCAGCATCCAAGACGCGGAGAGCCAGAAGAACATAATGAAGACCAGCAGCGTGCGGGCTGGATACTTGTTCATTAGCACCTTGAGCACAAAGCGGAAGGAGAAGTTGATGTTGTTGAGGGAGCCGATGCTCCTGTACGAGGCACTGAGGAGCACCTTGCTGTGTAGCAGGACGGCTCTGTGCACGAGATACAGTCTGAGGAACATGAGGGCCGACAGCAGAAGCTCCACATCCAGCATGACTTCTTTGTGACTGGAGGACAAGCAGAGGGGGGTGGAGGAATTTTGCTCTGGCTTCCCCCCGAGTCTGTCCTCCATATCGGGCCTTAGGTAGATAGCCACGGGATGGATAGCGCAGACAACGAGCTCCAGGGAGATGCCAAGCACCCGGTTACTGGTCATGGCAATGCGCCAGTCCACCTGGTTGTGGTCAATGATGAAAAGCTTGAAGAAAGGAAAGAAAAACAGAGGCAGGATGTGTATCAACAAGAGAATCACTTGATTGATCTCATAAGGAAGCAATGATTAACAAAGTATGGCAGAGACGAGCGAGTGAGCAAGACGTTCTTGATTCACTGTAAGAACGGGGCCAAAACAAACACAGCCCTGCCCTCCCTGATAGGACGTCCAGCTGTAAACTGTTTTGCTTGTGAAGGACAAGTGTGTCAGTGAAACTACTCGAAAACCATAAATCACAAATGAATGGCCCATTAATTACATGACACAAAAAATATTAAACATGACTTAGAGCTGAAAACGAGAAACACCATATAAATCAACAGTCGTCTTGGATTACAACAGAAGGTTTGAAAAGTACACGGACCAGAATTCGGTTGTAATTTTGAACGTTGCTTACATTTTCCTGCTACACTTATTGTACCACTTCCAGCTGCTGCATAATCTGAAAACATCTGTCACTCTGCACTGCAAACTTTTCCTCATCCATGAGGTCATTCGCGCGATGACATGGAATTCTAGGTACTTTGATCAAACATTTAAGCATTTTAAATTAATAGGCCTATACTGTGGCAAAAAGGGCATAGTTTAGAGAGGAAAATTCATAATGCTAAACTGCACCAAATACTGTGACTTAATAAAAAAGTAACATAATTAACCGTACCATACTATAATCATATCACAATAGAAATGTATTTGTAGTAGTTAGTAAGGTTTTGCTTTTGCTTCGTTAAACTCATAAAACAAAAAACATTAAAAATAAAAATATTAGAGTTGTCAGTATATTAATATACACAATCTTGATTAAAGGGAAAAAAAAGGATAACTTTTTTTTTTAAACGTTATTGTGACTTTTCTGATATTTTTCTTGTAATTGCACATTTATATCTCACAATTAAGACTTTTCTTCCTATAGAAATGCGCTTGCATTGGTGGAAATGGACTTTATAATGCATTTATTTGCTTTTTAAAGTAAATAAGTGAAACAAACTGTGTGTATATGCATATACAGTGTATAAAGACACTGGTCAATATGTGTTAAAGTTAAAATACAACTTTTAGAAAGTGTTCCTGTAGCTCAAACAGTAGAACAGAGCATGGCACTAAAACTACAATAAGATCATGGCTTTTATTCCCAGGAAATGCATGAACTTATAAATTAAATTATTCATACAAATTCTCTTACTTCCGTGTAAACTAATGATGTTGCTTCATAAAAAACACCAGAAGAAAAAAAAATACTTTTCCTGAAAGGAGCCTTTTTGACCTGTTGTACACTACTGATAACATTACGTGTGCAACATGTGGTTGCATAAGTTCCTGCTTTGATAGGGATCACAACTGAAACAACTAATACTCCAAAGTGACCTTAATCAACGTAAGACTACTTGCAAAAGCATTGCCCTTAATCTGGAGTAGTGTAAATATTTCAGTGTACAGCACTGAATATATCAGCCGATATGAAATCTTACATTTATTTGCTTTGATGTGAGTTAATCTATTAATCCAGCTGCAAACAGTCAGAGATTTGTCCCTTGAATGAGGCCTTACAGTGAGAGGTGCAATATGAGCAGAGTGGGCCGATGGAGACATGTGCTGAGGCAATTAAGACTAGCGGGGGCTTTTAGCCAAATGTCATACTTTCTCAAAGTACACCAGATTTTAGAAGACAGACATTTACATGACACACTCACACACACACACACACACACACACACACACACATATATATATATATATATATATATATATATGTGTGTGTGTGTGTGACCCTGGACCACAAAACCAGTCTTAAGTCGCTGGGGTATATTTGTAGCAATAGCCAAAAATACATTGTATGGGTCAAAATTATCGATTTTTTTTTTATGCCAAAAATCATTAGGATATTAAGTTAAGATCATGTTCCATGAAGATATTTTGTAAATTTCTTACTGTAAATGTATCAAAACGTAATTTTTGTTTAGTAATATGCATTGCTAAGAACTTCATTTGGACAACTTTAAAGGCATTTTTCTCAATATTTAGATTCTTTTGCACCCTCAGATTCCAGATTTTCAAATAGTTGTATCTCAGCCAAATATTGCCCGATCCTGGAATCAATGGAAAGCTTATTTATTCAGCTTTCAGATGATGTATAAATCTCAATTTCGAAAAATTGACACTTAAGACTGGTTTTGTCGTCCAGGGTCACATATATACTTTCTCAGCTCTTTTTCGACTTCGCTTTTGTTTTACCAAATGAGTCACAGTAAAGTGAAGTGTAACTGACTGTTTGTTACTTTTTGTTCAGTTTTTTTTTTTGTCCCTTAAGCCCCCATATTGCTGACTCTGTGTGAGGAGTTCAGATAAGCTCCTTCTGCTCCTCACACTTTTGCCTTCTTATCTCTATACTGCACTTGTAGCTCCCCTGCTGTGAAACATTATCTGAGTTTGATGCTGTTAAAATTTAGTCAGGTTTCTTTCACTGGCCTCACTCAGTTTTCTTTTTACTAATTATTCTTTCTTGCTTAACCCAAACCAACATACACTACAGATTGTATTAGTTTGTACTACAGTTAGTATTCTCCAGCATAAATGACTAAAGAAGTTGAGTTAGTAATGGTTAAGGGTAGGAATCTTCTAATGTTTTACACTATTTAACACCTTTAACGCATGACATCACTCATGTCAAAGTGTACTTGTATTTGTTTTCGTTTTTAGTTGTCAACACAGATGATAACAAGTGGCATTCCTTGCTCATTAGTATGACAACAAGAAAGGACTAGATGAAACGAAACTGACAATTGTACCAAATCTTTTTAAACGCTTCAAGAATTTCTTAAAGGGATAGTTCAACAATGATACAATGATATCACGAACAATGATAATTCTGAGATTGTTTTACTAGCGAAATATTTGAAAGAATATTTCAACCGTTTATGCCTATACAATGAAAGTTATCTTCGTTTGTGTCACACAGAAGAAATAAACTCATACACGTTTGGAACGACATGAGAGTGAGTAAACGATGACAGAATTGTCATTTTTGGGTGAACTGTACCTTTAAGAGTACTTTCTTCAGACATTAAAATGAGGCAATTCAATGGATTCAGATTGGACAAAAACACTCACTCTGATGTCTTTATAATGGAAGGCGATGATGAGAATGAGCAAACACCCCGTGGAGAAACTGATGAGACCATTTATGGAGAGGGCATATATGGATCCCTGGAGAGAACAGACAAAACAAAGAGAATTAGAGTGAATTATACAAAAAAGGTTACAGTGTCATACTACTTTTCAACGTAAGAACTGAAATATACTAGTTAATACAACTGATAAACATTTAATAGTCTAAAGTTACAGTATTTCACTGTAATTTCCTCTGTTTAATTATTACATTTGGTTTAAATAAAGTGAGGCAGGTGCTTCCTGTTGAAAGACGTGGAACGCAATGAGCAATTTAACATTTTTAGAATCCTATTTAAGATTGCTTTGCTCACTCCAGTGACCATGTTACGTGGGGAGGATAGCGCATGAAAATCGGAATCAAGCTTATATGCCATTAGAGGTCAAAACTCAAATCCATTATTCAAACAGGCGCTAATTATGCACTAAATGATGTGGAAAGATGCAATATGACCGTAGGCAGTGTGAGCAACACAAAGGGGAGGGAGACAAAATGTGGAAAAACTTGCATAAATAGCCAATTTTCCTGCATAACCTGTTTTCCAAGAGAATGGTGAGCTTAAATAAATTATCCTGCCTGGAAGATCGTTCTGTTAGCATGTGTTCCCTCTCCATGCCAATGCAACGAAAAAAATATAAAACAAATATGTGCATTGCTATGCAACTTCATGAGCAAATGCCATTACATTGGCAGAAGAAAATGGGCAAAAATTCTATTCTGATAAAAATTATAGTATGATAGTTTTATAGATCAGATTCCTTGTTAGTTTTGATGTTAAGCAAGGTGTCCTGCATCAGTTGGAATTCTGTGAAACCCCTCTGTGGCCAACAGATTATTTATGCACTAAAGATGAGTCGGATATTTTGAAGATTAGTCTGCTTGGCCATGTATTTTCATAAAGACATCAATGGTAAATTTAACAATACGAGAGACCACATTTCATTGCGTGAAATCTGGCATAACGAAAGTCGTTTAATAAGACCAGGTGCACTTAGGGAGGAAACTTCCATTGCATAGGTTATACACCCAATCAATTCATGCTTTGGGTTGTATAAAGACTTGGCAACTTCATGTACACAGTTCTGTTCAATTTATCCTTAAGCGATAGTTCACCCCAAAAATGAATAATCTGTCGTCATTTGATCTGTCATCACCCTTGAGCTGTGCCAAAATGGTATAAGTATCTTTATCTGTTGAACACAAAAAAAGATATTTTAAGAAATCTGGTAACCAGACAGTTGCTGGTAGCCATTGACTTCCATAGCATTTTTTCCCCCCAATACTGGAAACCATCGACCGTTTGGTTACCAACATTCTTTATAATATCTTCTTTTGTGTCAGAATTTTCATTTTGGGGTTAACAATCCCTTTAAATCCAAAGCCTAAAGACTTTAGCATCTATAGAAACAATTTATAGTGACACTAAGTATATAGTTGCTTTGTTGGTTTGAACTGCATACGCAGTTTTATAAAAGTCTCTCACAAATATTGGTTTCAAAAAATAATTAATGATTTCTTTGTGTTCATGCTGATGTTTGTGAGTGCACACACCAACATTAAGGAAACAGTGAGTAAAATTTACAGGGGGTAGTGCTGAAGTTTGTTTTGCCCACTTCAATCACCACAGTATGTGGACACGACAGCACGTGAAAATCAGCATAGTGCTTTTGTCCCGTTTGAGGTCAACACTCAAATCCATTATTCAAACAGGCGCTAATTATGCACTAAATGGTGTGGAAAGATGCAATAGGCAGTCTGAGCAGCACAAAGGGAGGGGGGCAAAATGTGGAAAAACTTGCATAAATAGCTGCTTTTCCTGTATAATTTGGTTTCCATGAGAATGGTAAGTTTAAATACACCGTCACGGTTGCAGAAGTAGGCTATGCTTTGGAGGCGTGAATTAATTCTTTCTCTAAATTGTCTGAAGCAGTATAATCAAAAGTAAGTTTTAAGCAATATGACCAAAAATAATTGGAGGAAACTTGCTAGAGCGAATCAAGAAAACAGAGATGAATACACTGATCAGTTGTCAGCAGGGCCGCTGCTGGCCAAATGGGTGCCCTAAGCAGGATTGTATTGTTGTGCCCCCCTTCCTCAAATATTAAAGTAAAAAAAAAACTTAAAAAAAAAAAAAAACACCTACTATAAGGGTCAAAATAGAACTTTAATAAAATATAAAAGTAAATGAATAAATAAATTGTAATTCAATTGTATTTACAAATTACAATTGTAGCTCTAGACAGTTACCTATAGCTATTATTTTATTAATACAGCTGTCTGATTGATTTTATGGTCTCAAGCATTCAGAAATCACGCAAAAGAAAATTAAGCAGTTTTACTATGATAAAACCATGGTTCATTTTTGTAAGGGTTGTGATGTCCACATGTTTTTTGTTGAAGAAATTATAGAGGCTGTGTCATCTATAGCAAAAAGGTGGCCAAAAATGAAAGATTACGTGCATATTTGAATTAAATGTTTGGTCGATAGCCCATTATACAAGGATATGATCGTCCTGTAAGTATAGCAGCAGCAATTACCAGGCCTTTGGCTCCCTTTACGGGCATTTGTAATAACATGTAATGTTGAAAAAAAACAATAGACACCATCACAAAATTGGTAATGGTTTTACTGGTTATAATGGGACTTGTATTGGTTTTAATGGAAACACAATGGACCCTGTTGGTCTCTACTGGTAATTAGTTGCCTTCTATTGGTGGCTTGTTAAAACCAATATATCCTAATGGAATATGTCCCAAAACACACTGCAGACGAAAATTGTTTTTTAATAGTTTTAATGGTTAAAAGTTGATGGTTTGTAATGTTTGTAATGGTATTTGTGATTTATTTGTGATTCATTTGTGGTAGTATTAGAATTTTCTGTGACGGTTCTATTGTTTTTTTGTTTTTGTTTTTTTCAGCAGGGTTACCTCATTGTTTTTATATATAAAATGCATAGGTCCTTTTAAAGACTGTTGTTGGCTTAGGTTTGTTTTTATAACCACACAAATATATTGTCTTAATACTTCTTTCTATATTATTATTTGAAGTAACAAAACCAAGGTTAATTTGCGGTTATTTGTGTGTGTGTGTGTGTTAAAACCCATGGCTTTCGTATAGAGGGTTTCAACGGCAACAACATAAACAAACATTACTGCGCATGCGCGCTTTTGTGGCCCTAACTTAACTTCCGGTAGACATCCAAATACAATCACTAATAACAGCTAAGTCCCTCTAGAGTAGATTATGTTTTGATAACAAGCAAAATATGTTTGCTGCGTAAATCAGACGGACTGAGATGCAGCGATAACTACTGGGACGGACTTATCAAAAATGCAAATTCATTCTCTGCCAGCAGGAGGCGCTTTAAAGCGGGAGAACGAGGTTTCCCCGGAAACGGCTGTTGGGCTTTACGTTACACAAAGCAGCGCTGAGCTTACAAACGCTGCTTTATCAGGCATATAACTTGCTAGATGAAATAAAAATGACATCGAACATTTTCTAAAGACAGTTGTCCTTCAGAAATACAGTGATATAAAAAGCACAACCTGATATTGACAAGTGCAACGTGTTCCTGGGTCAACATATTTTGTTGACCCTGGAACAACATTTTAATCCAAAAATATAATCTTAACCATATTCCTACACCTAAACCTAACCTTACCCATGAGTAATCCCTAAAATCTGAGGAATTGATAGATGAATTACACTGATGTACAAGCACCAAACACTGATTATAATCCTAAACTTCACAAAAATTATAAACTGGTTCTTGAAATCTGATTGGTTAATCACAATGTTGTTCCAGGGTCAACAAAGATGTTGACCCAGGAACACGTTGCACTTGGCAATATCAGGTTTGGCGATATAAAAACACCCGCGCCTCGTTTTGATTTTTAAACGTGCATTACGTGCTCATGTTTATTCAACGAAGCCATTTGGAAAATCGGTCCGTTTTGATATTGTGGCAGGTCGCCACACATAAATAAATGTATGTGAAACACATCCCACAGCACAACAACCTGAGCCCAATTTCACTACTCATCACTTTAACTTTAACTGCGTTTGTAGCCGGCGCCGTGCACTAATAAGACCGATAAACAAACACAGACCGGAAGTTGACTTCGGTCCAGGCGCGTGCGCCCGATGAAACCGTCTATAAGTGAACATGGAAACTCGGAGAGAATATTAGATGCGTTGGTGGTGTTGAAATTATTACCGACATTTAAACACGTTATTAACCTCAACACCCAAAAATGTTTCACAGGATTATGGTTTTATGAATGTAGCCTACCTGAAAGTGACGCGCGGGCTTCGTTTTCATCTCTCTCTTTTTTTTTTTCCTTGGCGCCGGTTTTCTGATGTCTTTTCACGGGCATAGTTCTCCATCAATTATGATCATTTGCATTCAGCCGCAAACATGAGGTGCGAGCGGCCGCGGGAATGGTGCGTAACGGTTTTTTTTTGAGCAACTGGGATGGTGCCCCACTGGGAGTTGGTGCCCTACGCAAACTGCGTGCTCTGCGTCTAGGGAGCGGCGGTACTGGTTGTCAATGAGGACGTTAAAACTCTTTAGTCACCCGTGTTGACTATTACAGTGTGAGGCTGAAAAAACGAAGAGTAATACATTTTATAAAGGTCTAAATGTAGTTGTAGAAGCTTTTGTTATTTATGCTAAATTATCTTTTTTTTTTAAATCACACTCATGTAACCATTGTAAATATGGGTAAAGAGTTTAAAAACAGCTGATGCATTCAGATTCCTTTAATAATAATATAACATACACTTAATTAGGTCTTCAAATTAGTGTTTTCGTACATTTCTGAAATGGAAATCAGAGCGGAGGCCAGACAAACGAAAAATTTATTTCTAAAAATAAATTCCAAGAAGTTTGTAAGAATGTTCCTAAGTACAAAAAAAGTACAAACTCTTAATTTCTCAAATGTTTTCTTAAGAAAATCATTTTTTTCCTTACAAAAAAAGATGGCAGGCTTTGCAAGGCCCGGATTCAAAAAAAGAAAAAGGTTCTATAGAAAGAAGTTATAGGTAAATTCCAAGGCGTTGGTAAGAATGTTCCTAAGGGCAATTCTTGTTTCCTTATGTAACAAAATATAAAAATAGCAGTCAATAAGAATTTTATTCCTAAGGATGTTTTGTGAAACTCGCTTCAGGGATATACTGACCATTATTATTATTATAATAATTATTATTATTATTATTATTAAATAAAATCCAAAATATATGTGACTGTTCCATACATAAAACAGTAGATCAAGGTGCTAGCAACACCAAGGTCATGGGTTCAAATCTTAGAGAATGCATGAACTGATACACTGCACTGAACTGCACTATGATTTGCTTTGGCTAAACGTATAAATGACCAGACACATCAAAATAATGACTACTCTGGGAAACATAAGAAGGTAATAAGACAGTGATTATAGTGCACACTATCTGGTTTCCTGCATTAGTTGGGTTTCTGTGATTCACCTCAGTGGCCAACAGATTACATGGCAATTTATGTCATATTGTGTGTGTGTGTGTGTTTTCGCCTAAGCATGATAAATTAGTCTTTTTCTTGAGAAGACATAACAAGTAAACCTGCTAGAGTTATGATGTGCAAGATTAAGAGAAGTTTTCTCTTTTGGTCAACCTGCTACCTAGTCTTTTTCTTGAGAAGACATAACAAGTAAACCTGCTAGAGTTATGATGTGCAAGATTAAGAGAAGTTTTCTCTTTTGGTCAACCTGCTACCCCCATTAATGTGTTCTCAAAAAACGACGATTCTCCTTCAACGCTACCATTTATCGAGATAACTGGCTGATTTGGGGAACGGAACGAACGAAACTCCATTGATGTATAAAGGCATTTGTGTGTATCACGACCCGTAGGGACCCGATGTGAGACCTCAGAGAAGTTCCAGAGGTTTTTTGATTGGTGAAAGTCAATGAAGACTATCTCGTGTTTTTCCGTATGTGTTCGGCCAATCCCGTAGGTGCTCGAGCTCCCTAAACGAACGTGTTTTGTCCAAGTGAAACATTATTTAATAGATCACTAAATCAGCCTAATTTACTCCAGTTAAAGTCATTTGAAGGGTTAGATCAAGTAGCAATAGTGCATGTATCCACTTTTTACAGTGTAACAAAACAGTTACAAGATTTTGCTTCAGCATCGACGTTTTAGTTCCACACAACTAAATTAAAATTAGCTATGTATATGTCAGCCAGGCGTAATTTTGGAACGTTTAATTTCTTTATTTGGGTCAATCATCTTTTTGTCTTTTCTTCTAAATTTGGGTGATATTTCTTCTTTATTGAATATCATTTTGCCCTCTAGAGCTCAAAACTGATGCTCCATCCATCAAATTGTCTCAAGCGCACTACTGGTTTGTGTATTTCACTAGGCTATAGCTGTAGATCTACTTACTGGTTGATACACTACTGGGCACAGCTCAGCATGTAATACCATCAGCAGAATGCCTAACAACGCGGTTCCCAGTGCCCACGCGCAGAGGCGCTTCTTGTCCTCCAAAAGGAACTTTCTGTCACGCAGTCTGTAAAGATTTCCCCCCTCGATCGGACTGAGTCTCTTCCCCGTGTGAGACAGCGGTACTCTTATGTCCGTCGTTTCCCCGTTGTGGTTGACAAGTCCATCACAGTTTCTGCCATCCACCTTGGTGTCCAAGTGCGCAAGGCGAGTGGTCATCTCCATAGCGCGCTCTTGTCTTCAGTCCATACAGACATCAGTCGCCTTGTTCTCCATCCTGTCCTTCCCCCTCTCCAACCAAAATTTCGGAAGGCATAGCGCACTGAAGTCAAGAAAGTATTTCAAAGCACAGAGTGAAGACCGAAATGCGCACTCCTACCTTGCGAACTTCCACTTACACTGTTACGCGCCTCAGCATTTGACTTAGGTCTGTGGGTAGGCGCTCTGAAACTGTTTCACTATGAAGTAGCGCTCTTACGTATGCCGTGGATGGACTGCATCAAGTTCTTTAGATGTGGTGTCGCCTCATATGATGATTGTGGAATACATTTTTTCATCTTTTGTTGTCATTAGCTAATGTTTATTTTAGGAAACTATCGTTCAAACTTTTGGCAATGTTTTCTAAAAGAGTTACCGTTTAAGATCAGTGGAAATGCGAAACTATAAGGAAGTTATATGACAGAGTGAAGCTCCAAACATTTAACGATACAAGTGTTAGAATTAAGTGTTTAATAGCTCATATTTGCGCTCTCAGCACGTTTGAGCTACGAAATACAGTCAATATAAACACTGGCAAATTTGTCCAGAGGGGTACCTCTAGTGGGAGACCCGTTTAGTGCAAGGCTAACGGTTTAGTTAATTGTGTGTAGGTCCAGTGCTCCAATTACGGTAGACTTTATAAAAATGATTTTATATGTATTTTCGGGGAACAATCTGTTCTAGACTAGTTGTCTTTGTACACAAAACATATTTCTTTTAGGTAGTGATAAATACTGACGGCATTAGTCATGTTAGTGCACCGCCCAATGGATTGCTTATTGTGCTATGGTAACCTCTGCTAACTTATGTTCAACAACTAGTTGCATTTTTTGAGGTTAGCCTATTGAAACATTTCAAAACACCAGTTAAACTATATGTAAAAGGAATATACATTTTAAGACTCAAAGCCTTTCTTCTTAAGCCTTAAAAACGGGGCCAGACCATACTTTGCTGGCAGGTGGACCTCATCCAACTAGGCCTACTGCACTGCCCACCGCAGTTGATATAGGCTTGTATTTGTTTGTTAGTTTAACACTGACAGCTAATTTAAAGCATTTGATAACGAGATTCCTATATAGACCATTCAGAAAATGAAATATCAAACTGTCACTTCCATAATGAACTCTAGAGGGACAGGAACTCAGAAAGTAAACATGAGTGGCCACGAGGTTTGTTGCTCTCTCCTCTTCGTTTACAATCCACCTCCTTCAAACCCAATGAACTGAAGCAGATTCTATTTCTATGCGCAAATCCTTGCTTGTCTTCCTCTAGGAATGACGTAATGACCTTGGGCCATGTGACGCACTAGCCCCATGTGGATCCTTCCGCCAGGGCATCCTGTAGCACAGAACCTACAACAACCATCCCAATAAGTGTTTAGTCCAACTCAATCTAGGAGCCCATGAAGAGTAACACATTAGGTTGTTTCCATCATATATTTGGTTTGATTTCAGAGGTTAGAAGGTCTTTAGAATGCTTACAGAGATCCTATAGGCCTTCTTGAGACTCCCCAAACTCCCAATTCTTCAATCAGGCCATAAAGAGCATGAAAAGATTCAACAAAAGGTTTAAAAGTTCATTTTCAGTCTATGAAGAATACTGTGAATTGCACATTCAGGAATAGATTATATCCATAATCAGCCAAATTAATAAAATTCAGGAACATTTTTATATTTTACCATAATCAAATAAAAAAATTAAATAAAACTGTTAATGTTTTAGTAATAAAATATATATTTATAACATCCGTTGGACATAGCTCATTACTTTTTTGCTAAAGAAGAAGCAATATTTACAGTGAAAAACAGCAAAACAACATTTTAAAGATTACATGGAAAGAAAGCACAAATAAATATTCATTTGAAGACTGAGAAAAAAGGCAAAGTTTTGTTAACATAGCATAGGTTATAAGTTTAACATACAAAACTGCACACAATTAATTTATTAAAAATAATGATATAGCCAAGGTAAAATCTAAAAAGGCAGATTATAAAATCATTTCTGCTGGTACACATGACAGCAATTGTGAGATGACACTGTACACTTTTACATGCCATTTTTACAAAACAATTACTACAAGAAGAGAATCTGTTATGTACAATCAAAATATCTAGATTATGAAATTGAAATGAGCCTTTTATAATGAAATTATGGCTTAAGCCAATGCATGCTACCACCTAGTGGTATTGGAAAAAATGACAGTACGATTATCATCATTTAAGCAAAGGTAAATGGTAAAATTGTGCACAGAATCTTGTATAATTAAATAAATAATGTTTTTTGTTAATGCAGTCCTCTCTACATCTTGACCAGATAATATTCTTAAAGGTGAATTCCCATTAGTCAGGAACTTTATATGCAGCAACTAATTAAACCTCACCCACACAGCACTCTTTGGCTTCAGTATATGAGATTATTTTTTTAATAGAAAAGGTATAGGATGCTTGTTGTTTTAGAGGTAACTTCATAAACTATTACACCTGAGCTGAACTGCTGGTAATATTTGGGAATATGCATCCATTGAGTATTTCACTGAATAATTACGTTCACTCAAAAACAATCTGCTCCATTAAATATCACTCAAGTGTTCCATGAATAAAAAGTTGCCAAATAATTTAAACACTCACTACAGAAGCTACTGGAAAAGTTGTGATTTCCATATCTATGACTAAAAAATTTCAAGTATGCAGTAATCCAACTTTAGCAAAGTTGAGAAATAATTTCTGTATAGTTTGTGATCAAGTAATAACAGAGCCAGTGTTTTGTGCAAGAGAAGTTTAAACATATTGATTGACTATTTTTAGCACATGAAAACCTAAAGCTAAAAACCCAAAGAAAAATAAATAATGGCAGAATAGGTAAAATGAAAAGCTTAAAGTTAATTTGAATATATAAGCCCAAAATCATTGAAAAGTTAAATAGTCGACATGCCTGACACTATATTTCAAGTTTAAGATTTCATTCTAATAAGCTATAAAGTTCCCTGCAGATTGGCAGATACGTTTTACATTATAGAAACACTGGTTTTGGTTACCCTTTCACTGTCCCCCAGGTTTGGAGGGTAGCGTGAGGCACAATGAACTGAGGAGGGGCTTTGGGTACAACGTAGTAAGCAAACAACGGAGAAGGTGTTGGTGCACAAACAGTCGTGAAGAACATGCCTCTCTCCTTCTTGTACTGGGGCCACATCGGTGCAGGGTTATAAAAGTACTGTGGGCCAGGGATCTGTTAATGACAGAAAATGTTTTACAATGTTAGTTTTTATTACTTTTTTAATTCAAAAAGTTACTATAGTTTGTGTTCAAAAAGTGCTAAGAAAAATCTTGCAAGAACTGAATACAACAGCAGTTAGTTTCTAAAAGAGAGGCAGAAGTTGCCTTTTTTCCTCCCTTGAGTGTACTTTTTTTACTGCGTGTAATTTGCTGAAGTGAACTTTAAAGGGACAGTATACCTTCAGTTGCTGGTCCATAGTATGGAAAAAACACTATGCAAGTCAATGGGGACCAGCAACTGAAGTTGAACTATCCCTTTACGCAACGCATAATGGTATTTACCTGAGCTGGAGGAAACTTGCGTGGCCCTTTAGGCTCCCTTGCTTTAGATCTTGTTGTATGAACTGTATTCTTCACTGTTTTCTCCTCTACTTTTTTCATTTTGTTCTCTTTCACCTCCTCTTCTGTATCAGTTGAGACTGCTGAGCCGCAGTCAGATGAGGTTGCTGAGTGGTAGTCGGATGTATCCAGATTCACAGAATCCACTTGGCTAAAAGTATCATCCTGATTCATGTCCCTTTCCTCATCCTCCACTTTAGCAAACTGAGCTACTGTAAAATATCTGCCATTCTCCCCAGACCTGTGGGAACATATGAAAGTGAACCATTACTTTTAGTGATAAGTTCTCACTTCACAGAAAATGTCAAGTATAATCATTCATAAAAAGGCCAACAGGAACAGTCTTTTTTAATTTATCAAATAACAAGCCTTTCATAGAAATATTATAGAACTTACCGCACACACACCTCCGATGGATCGATCCAGATTGTGATCTCACGAGGCAAGCCTAACTCACTTGGCTTTAAGCCGCTCTCCATGCATGCTTGTGATACTGATTCATCACAGGGAATTTTGTCATTTATTCTGATGCATCTGAGTAGGGAATAAAAAATGGTCATATTGTGAAACTGCTATGTGCTTTTGTAGGTCTTTCTCATGTAGAGTATGAATTTCCACTTATACAACAAATTAAACTGTAAAGACATTTACATTAACAAAATGCGGTTCTTTTGAACTTTCAAATAATCAAAGAATCCTTGAAAAATGAATCACACTTTCAATTAAAAATATTAAGATGTACAACTGTTTGATGATAAAAAGAAGTGTTTCTTGATCTCCTAATCAGCAAATTAGAATGATTTCTGAAGGATCATGTGACGCTGAAGACTGGGGTACGAATGCTGAAAATTCAGCTTTGCCATCACAGAAATATACTACATTTTTAAAACATGTTCAATTTGGAATCAGCTACTTTAAATTGTAACAATATTTTGCAATATTACTGTTTTTACTGTATTTTTGTATTTAAAAAAATGCAACCTTGACCCTAATATTTTAAACAGTAGTGTATATTTACTGAGAAAATGTTGAGAAAAGTTATTTTTGCTATATTTACTTAATATTGCGTTGATCAGTGGATTACACATCGCAATTCAAAACAAAACACTTTTAATATACAGTATAACTTATAACTACACTCTCAGAAATAAAGGTACAAAAGCTGTCACTGGGGCAGTACCTTTTCAAAAGGTACACTTTTGTACCTATTAGGTTCTAATATGTACACTTTAAGTACTAATATGTACCTTTAAGGTACCAAAATGGACTCTTTAGGTACAAACATGTACCTTTTGAAAAGGTACCGCCCCAGTGACAGCTTTTGTACCTTTTTTTATTAGAGTTTAGAATATATAACTTTCCTATAAAAAAGTATAAGTTTTACTAAATCAGTAAATCCTCTTTATTTACCTGTACGCCTGTCCCTTGCAAGGATTGCCTGGGTACCAGTGGTCTGTGAACTTTTTAAGCAGAATCTCTTGTAATTTAGCAGCGAAAAGTTTGGCTTTAATTTGATCCACACCTCCACGCTCCACTGCCAAACCTTTCAGAAAGTTCACCCCAGCACTCACTTCCTTCTTCATTCTCACCACTGTAAAGAAAAACAAAACTGAAATTTTAATCTGGCGCTTTATTACAATCACAAACCACAAAGTTAGGAAATAACTCTGATTGACTTCCTTTGTTGAAGTCAAACGTTTTAGCATTCTTATTTTCAATACTATACTCGGTGTACATTTTAAAAGTAGGTGAATTAATAAACACACAAAAGAAAAATATAAATATAAATATATATATATATATATATATATATATATATATATATATATATATATATATATATATATATATATATTTCCAGGCTTGAAAAATGTGTTGAAAAGACCTTCTTCTAGACTTCTTTTACATTCAAATAAACAAATAAAAAGCACACTTATTGGTTTCTAGTCACCTGCCAAAAATATTAACACATATCAAATAAAAAAAAAAATTCTCATGCGTAACCACAACCTGAAACACCTACACTTTTGTAGGTCATCTCTATTGGCATCTGTGATAGAGGAACTTCCCTGAGCACTGCTTTCTCTTTCCTCTGACAGCTGTTGAAGCTGTGTCAGCTGTTACTGAACTCCACCACATGTGAAGACTTGTTATACTGATAGAATGCCACAGCAATAATTTGCATTACAGGCAAATAAGATACAAATAAGGACAGCACATTGCTAAATAAGGTTTACAGTTGCAAATTTAGACACATAAAAGTGCAAATAAACATGCATCTTTCGGACTCACATTGGAAGTTGTATTATCAAATTAGTATTATCATAGTGCTATATTGCTGAACAAGATACCTGACTTAGGCCACTCTTTAACTTTTTATGAATTGCAGGATTTTATATCCAAGACATTTAAAGAATGATCATGACCTGAACTGATTTTATTTATTTATTTTTTTTTGAGTTAATAAAACCACAAAGAAGATGTATTTAATAAATGTTTTATTCTACAATTAACAACAGTTACTGTTCAAATTAAACTTTGGTTTTTACCTTGTGAATCATGTTAGTCTACGTATGACAATTCATGAGTCTTTGTTAATTCCAAGAAGAAGAAAAAATCAGGTTAACCTATAATATTTATATAACACTAATTAAACCAATTAAACAAGTATCTGCCACTCCAAACATGCAACTGAGGTTGTTGCGTTAGGCAACCTTTGAGCTACAAGCTGTGAATGTACTCAAGCATTAGTCAGAGTGCTGATTTGAGTGACACAATAATAACTAATTCAAGAGTAAGTCTCTTAACAATGCACAAAGGGCTCAAATAGAGCTGAGATCAAATCTATGTTCCACCTACATGTCAAAATTTTGAGCTACTTGTGACAGAATCTGCAAACTAAGCAAAGCAGAATGTCATGTGCATGGGTTCCGATGGACTGCAAACAGCCACTGACTCATGTATAAAGAAAGTTTGAAGTAGGCTATGTATTATAAAAGGAGAGATCATTGGCATATTCTATAAATGGACTCTGAACGGACGTTACTCCATTATATAGCATGAATCGCTCGTTATAAACTCAGTGTGGACCATTTTAGGCAAAAAGCAATTTTCCAGACAATATATCTGTCTATGTATTTTCTAAAGCGTATGTAGAGTCGCGGGATGATGTTTACAATAGTCAAATATTCTATTCTATTATTATAGTCAAGTAAAACTGACAGGTCTATTAAAAAACCTGAGCAAAATTCGCACTCAAGAACGCTATTCAGTCACGTGCTAGACGCGCACCACATGCAATACTGAAGGTTTTCAAGCAAGCGGCTGGGAAAGTGCATCATCGGAAATTCCCAATAAGAAAGCCCCAAATCATATGTATATACTGTATGTAGGCCTATATATTATAGATATAGATTTACTAAACATAGCTAATATTTAGTCTACAGAGTGATAAAACTAATATGGTGTCTCCAAAAGTATTTTTTCAGACTTTTAAAAAAAAATCTTAATATAATGGTAATAACGGTGTTATCCAATTACAGTAACAAGTACAATTGTGATACTCCTACTTTAACATTTGACATACATCACATTCATGTTTTGACACTGTAACAATTTAATTCCTTTAACTTCTAGAGAACAAATTAGAAAGACTAACTTTAACCGTTCTTGTTTATAATTCTTAAGGTAATTTCATACCTATATACGTTGAATCCCAAACGACTGGATGTTTTCGTTCTCTTCAGTTATATTTCCTCAAAATTGTTAGCCTATATCCAAACAGACTTATAACCTGAGTAAGCACGTTGCTTCCTTGTTGTAGTACACTAGTGCTCCACGTTTCTTCATTCGAGTCTTTGGCTCGGTCGACCAACAAACGCGTCATTTTACCGTCAGCGATTAGCATATGACTCACTTCCTTGTCCATAAAGTACAGTTTACATTGTTTCTACTACAAGCAGTCATGTCTGTTATTATGACGCTGATTCACTCAAAGCCCAAATATGGTCAGAGTTAGTGCACTAGGAAGTAGGCTAAGTGTAAAATTTTTGCCAGAATTTTCATTTAGGCTTCACCAGAAATTTAAGAAGACGTTGTAAGAACACGTGCTATGTTATGTGTGCTACTTCTGTGATAGTTTAGATTAGTTTAATAATAATAAAAGGTTATTTAAAATACTGTTTGAAAGGCTGTGAATAATATATAGGCCTACTGTGTGTGTGTGTGTATATATATATATATATATATATATATATATATATATATAGCCTACATGTAGGCCTATGTATGTAGGCTATATTGTTTTTCATTATTTTTTGACAATCTCAAAAACAAAATGAACATACCATAAAAAAATACAAATAATATATCATAATAATATATAATTATAAATATATAAGTTATAATGCAATTGATAATTTTTGAGGCAATTAGGCTACTCAGTAATGAAACCATTAGTTCTTTAAAAAAAGGTATTTTGGAGGAATTTAAGACAAGAGTCTGTGCATTGACAGAGGACAATTTAAAGGCACTGTAGTAGCGGTTAAGAATAGATAGAGGGGGTGTTGATAGAGGGTGAACTTCTTCTGATGTGCAGCAGATGGCAGAATGGATCCCTTCTCTTTCTTCTTTTCCTCATTTATGCTGCTTTTCTGTTGCTCTCTGGGTGAGAATCTGATGTAAGAGTATGCTCATCAACCTGTGTAAGTGTTTGCTCAGCTTGCTTATATTGAAAATGGATAATGTCCTGATGATTTGAATTCTAGAGAACACCCTAGAAAACAGCTTGAGATAAACGTTACACTCCCGTTTTCTAGACACTCCTTTGCAGTAACAGTCAGTCACTTTAAGTTCAAACTGAAGTCACAGACAGATCATAGGCTACAGCATGTCCCAAATGCTAAATCAAGAGGGAATTATGGCTAAAAGAAAGAGAGGTGGACACAGATTTAAAAACAGAAAGTAGATCAGATGGCCATTACAATATTCAGTAAGTTTTTACTGACAGTGCAGCCAGGGGAATAATCAATCTGCCTCTGCTTGTAACAGGAATTTAAGAACAAAATTGGTAAACTGTGATTTCTCCTCATATTCTCCTCCTTCCATTGTCTTTTCCTCTTGGCTCCAGATTCTTTGTCAGTGGGTAATTCCGGTCCTCAGCTGGTAGACTGATTGGATTTTCCTGGATGCCTTTGAACAAGCAATTAATTTGGTCAAAGAGCCATGGGTGATTTGGCGTCCCTCTTGAATTAAGAGTGTGATGCATTCCTTTGACCTGGCACATCAGCCCTCGAGAGGTTGGTGTTGCGTTAATCATAATGAAGAAAACCTGTGTACTTGGTTCATTTGCATTTGATTCATTTTTCTTCAATACAGAAATGTGTCTTGAATGTGACATTTTGGCCATTCGTAGGCTGATTTCCCCAAAGTCTAAACACTGTGGCTATATCAAAATATTTAGTTTGTTTGTGCATGCCAACCAGCCCAGCAACAGTGGCTCGACCAATGGAATGAGTTTGGGGCAGGGCTATCTGCATGACTGACCAATGGCAGACACAGGGAGTGTTCGGTCATAATTTTTGCAAATTTAGCAAATAATACTTCAGTTTGGTCAGAATTTGTGCCAGTTTGGCAACATGCCGAAGAAATTAAACATTTTACCTTTAATTTCTGGAAGTACTTTTTAATTATTATTTTTTTCATTCTCTTGCTCTCCCAGCTGCCTACAAGTCCTTGGCTTATTATCCACAACAATAATAGAGGTTGAAAAGAAGCTTGAGGGTTTTTTCTTAAACTTATCGCTACCAAGGCAAACAAACTCATATTACCTCATATTAGAAACCACAGGTTTTGTAGCCATGGGAAATGATGAAGAGGAAGTTATGAATGAGGGCTTGTACACATGGCTAGTTTTGGTTTCCCAGGCTGAGCTTTGTGGCAATATAAGATTTCTGCACTGGGACATCATATCTGAAGGCAGTGTATTTTTTTTTTTTTTATTATTAAATATATATAAAAATAAATAATATCAGACAAAAAAAAATGTAAATAAAGATTTGCCTTTTAAATTGTATATTTTTTATGTAGAATTTTAATGATATCTATTTGATTATGTGTATAAAAATAACCACTTTGGAATCAATTGTATATTCCTGAAACACACAAAAACAAATGTTATCCGCTAGTTGCTTCGCCTTTAAAAATGTATTGATTTCCCGGGCTCCCAACAAGCTTAATGCAATCGATAGCGATGGCCTTTCAAGATCAGCACCAGTATAAGCATACCATCCTCTCATGCACAGTTACCTCTACACAGCCACACACACTCTCCCTCTGTATCCCCCTCACACCCCCAAGTAATGATTGTCCTTGGGCAAAAGAACAGTTTGTCTGCATTAGGAGTGAAGTGTTCCTAATGGGATTGTTCTCCCACTCTGGTAATGATGTTATGTATGAAGGGCCAGTTTGGTTTGTAATGAAGGTGAAAGAGATTGCAGCACACTTCTCTTTGACCTCTGTTATCTACCCTGTCTTTTCTCTGTCTTTCATCCCACCTCAGCTCTCACCAATTCTGAAGATCGATAGTTGTTTATGTTTGCAGTGCGCTCAAAGATCTGCCTCGTTGGTTGTGTGGAGATAATGTGTGGTGTGATCTGTCCTTGTTACTCTGGGTGAGGGCAATCAAAGAGGTGAGACTGTGATTTTGATTACTTTTGAAGGGTTGCTCAGTGTCATCAACACAATGGAAAGCTCTGTTGATCTTAACATTGTGTATTAACAGAATACTGTAATGAGCTACATGTGCTTAAATGTGAATATTTTGTGAAACTTCTTGTAATAATTGTAAACATATTGTTATTATTAATATTATTATTATTTAAAAAAAATTGTTTTTATTTTTTTATTTTTTATAAAAATGTCACAGGTCAGTTCCAGTGGTGATAGGGGTTGTGGAACAGCAAAACTCGACAGAACAGCACAATATTACAAATAACCAATGCAACACTATTATGTTATTTGCTTGCAGTCCACTTAAATTTATAAAACTAAATTTAACTGTGTTGGGACTATATTGTTATTATTATTATTTTTGCTGGCATTAACAGAAACTTTTTAGTTTTTAGCATCGGACCGGATAATAGGAGTGAGTGAATGTTGATAGTATGTGTTGTTTGATGTGTTTTTATATAGGGTGACATATTTGTTTGCTTTTGTGGTATGTTTGAATTTATAATTAATTCTGTTATGTTGGAGTTTTGAGAGTTGCTGTGGTGAGGAGTGGAGATTTCTTTTTACATAATTTAGGGGTTAGGTTTTCACTACCAGGCATTTCAGTTGAGTTTACTTGGTAAATTTATGTTAACTTTCCATCTTTCCAAGCTCTATAAAATTGATGACGACAGAAGTCGCAAAAGATCAGCAGAAAGTGCAACTTTTTTTTTTTTGTACTGTTCGTCAGTACTGTTTTCAATTCTGTTCTGTTACACTGCTTCACTGTTGCGACGTGGCTCGTTTTTTCGGTCTTGAACCCAAGACCCTGAGTCAAATAAAAGTTAACATTTTTAAAAACCCGCGAAAAAACTGCACGTTCTGTGCAGTCTGTGTTTGAACGCTAGAGAGAACATGTCCAGTGTGAACCACTGTTATTCCAAACGTGTATGAACGGGGATTTCTGAATACTAAAGGGAGACATTTATAGACCTTTCTGCACAAAACAACGGTGAGGTAGGACTATATAAGCATATAAATATGAAGACCGAGGCAGGTTTTCGAGCTTTTTTCTTCAGTAAATATTTCTCAGGGTGGTGGGCTTATTTTTTTAAAAAGTTTTGGCGCGAATAACTACAACCGTGAATCTATTGAATGTTACTGAATCCCAGAAAAGAAGATGAAGAAAAAAGGGTTTGACCCAGAAGCGGGCGTGTTGCCACAGCTAATAAGGTAATTTATTACAATTTGTTAAAATATGACAACCCGCTCTGACCTGACATGAAAAATACCCTTATGCAGTCCAGCGTTTGATGTAAAATCTACTTTAATTATAAAGTTGTCTAAACACTCTAAAAAATGTCTGTCAGTGTATTTTACTTTATTCACTTGTTTACCCAACAACTATTTAAATATGACAAACTAGGGGAAAAATCCTAATTTAAAGAGTTTTGTGACATACAAAACCAGAACATAAATATCATAAATTATTTCTCCTTGATTATAAATTTTTTTATATTTTCACATGATATTTCTGTCTTTTTGAAGAGTCATCTGTCAGGATATTTTGCTCTGACTGTCCTGCACCTCTCTGCTCTGCATATCAATGTTCACTTTCCCTTTCTTGTCCCCCAGACTCAGTTCAATGTGTTTCTCCTGCAGGAGGTTCTCAGGCAGGGAGAGGCCAGGATGGGGTTGCACACCAGGGAGAGAGTTTCAAGTTCAAGTGCAAGATTACATGTTCTTGACCAAGAGGAAGAGCCGAGGAAAAAAAGTGTGGTAACTAAGCCGAGAGAAGTCATCTGTATGCTGCTGTAACCTTAAAAAAGTGTGGTAACTAAGCTGAGAGAAGTCATCTGTATGCTGCTGTAACCTTAACAGCACATTGATTCCAAATGAGAGAAAAAGTGAACAAGAGAAGCCGGGGAGAAAAATCCACCCCTTTGCTTTCTCTTCACTGCTACTCTCCTCCTCTTTCCCTCCCACTAAGATATTCTGTCTGAAGCCACCCCCTTCTCTCTCTCTCGATCTGTCCTGTATTCCTATCCTTCACTCTCTCCTACACATGCACATACTATTAAACACCACTTTTCTCATTTTTCTTCATCTCTCATCAGGTCGTCTTTTAGCACACCGATTTAAGAGCCTCTAGTATTTCTGCTTCTCCCGACGGGTGGAGAAACCGGCTCAATGCGGCTCTCTCTCTCTCTCACCGGTGTATCACACACTGGGATAGCCTGTTTCTCATTGAGAGGCCCTTTTTTTTTTTACTTGTAACACGCGAGTCTCGCTCTCTTTACGGTGCAGGTTTCCCTCCCCCTCCCCTTCTTCTCTACACTTATCCGTAAAGAAAGGAAGGAAGCGGAAGAGAGAGGTGTCTGTGAGGAGGAATGATGAAAAGGCAGAGAGAGGGAGAGAGAGAGAGAAGGAGGGGGTAAAAGAAGAGAGCAGGACTGAGGAGAGTGGACTGGCAGAAACGTGAAATACGAGAGGGAGAAGAGTAAAGTAGGAGAGGAACCCGTAAGAGGAGAAACGAGGGATGGCTGACCTGGAAGTGGGCAAAATCGGGGGAAAGGAAACCACCATTCTATTCCAACACTTGCTGGTATTTCGCTTTTCACTTTGCTTTTGTTTTGGTCATTTCTTGTCTTCATTTTTCATCTTTCTGATTCTGTTTTTTTTCTATTTTTTATGGTAATATGTCCCGATATCATTCCTGGGTGTTTTAGTAGTGTATAAATGTGCTTTCTTTTTCTTTACATGCAAAAGTAACCATCCTTTTGCAGACTTTAAGTACTTTTCCTTCCTCTTCCATCACATTTTCCTCCCTGCAGCAGTCACGTTTTGTTTTCTTGTGCGACACGTATTCGCTTTGGTTGTGTATTTTTGTTAGACACTTTATTGTTAACACATTAGACTAATATTCATGACCCCTCCAAAAGGCTAAAATGGGGCCCGCAAGTCAAGATGATCGCATAAAAGCTTTAGTACTTACCGTTTGCATCAGTTAAATTAGTTCTGCACTGATGCACTTGTAGAGAGTGTGATCTTTATGTAAAATCAGTCCTGGCCTCCTCAGTTTGTGCCACTTTTGTTTCACTTGAAATGTAGCGTAGTCCCTTTATTGGAGTGTCCCCTCTTCTCTCTCCGTACCACGCTCCTCCCATCACCCCTCATCCCCGCTGTCTGTCTTCCTCCGTCTGCGCCTTTGCGAAAAGGTTCACCGCTGTAATGCTTGTGTTCATCAAACCAATGAATACAGATGTTAACATTAATGAACAGTTTCCCCCTTTCTGTGTTTATTCTTCTTTTGTGTTTTTATTTTGCTCTTATGATTTGATAACAGCATGCTATCTCATCCTGTCTCTGCTTGCATATGTGTTTTTTTCAGGGTTTTATATCTCACATCTGACTGCATAACTGTCTCCACGGTGATTATCCTCTACTGCCCTTAACCTCATGGGTCCTGCTAACCTGCCGACATAATGGCAGTCTAGCGGTCAAAAAAAACGATGAAATGATGTTTGCTTTAGGCACAAATCCTATGAGGACAAAGTTAAGAGCTTGTGTGTATTGATACTATGATTTTTAGTTCCCTGTCCAGTCGCTTTCTTGCTTTTATGTTTTTAAAAAAATGGTGTTTATTTGTAAACACTATGAGTTCTTCATGAACTTGTACAGTGTATTATCATTTAATTGCAAAAGTGCATTCCTTTTACTGCCTAAAAGTTTTAAATCGCAGATGACAATTCGGTTAAATGTTAAAAGAACATGGAGGTAGTAAATAATATAATGCATGAAATGTGAGGGTGTAGCACAAATGTTCGGAGCAAACAGATGAGTCTAATGCCGTGCTTCTCAACCAGGAGGCTGGGGCCCACTAGAGGGCCTCAGCAAACTTCCACGGGGGCCTCAAGATAACTTAAAATCATTTTAAATAAGATAATGCAACTAAAATTCTATATATTTACCTTTTTAATGAATTGTTTTTGTTTTTGAAGAAACAGGATTGCCTTGGTCATGGAAAACCTTAAGATATGAGGAACTGTCATTTTAAAAGTATGATTTCTAGATCTGGAATAAAGTAAATTGATAAAATCTTATAACACCATGGGCATTTTTATAATGAATATACATTTGTCTAGTTGCGCCAAGCTCTAAAATATTTTATTGGTTAAAAATGAATGAGGAAAAATATCTACAAAAAATCCTTATACTTGATCATATCCAGCAAATCATGAACAACTGGAAAACAACTTCAAAAATTGTTAAGTCAAAAAGTTTGAGAACCACTAAAGGTCTAATGTCTGTCAGTTATATACATAAAGGGGGTTAGCTAGGCACCAGAAAGGGGAAAAATATGGTTTTGGTCGGTTTTAGGTTATATTGTCATATAGAACATAGGAACTAATTTTTTTGACCATCCCTGTTTCACTTCGCTTTTGTGGTCAAACCCCAAAAGAATGGATGTTTGTGTGCTATAACCATCGACTATATAAGTCAAGCATTAAAGCAGAGTTATTTTGAGGAATCTACAGTGGTTTTTGTTTAAATAACAATATACTCTGGCAAATTTATTATTTTTATTATTTTTTGTGCTTCACAATACCTATCTGTCTTTGTGTACTACCTCAGTTTCCTTGAATTTTGAAACTACATTCATCATTGGCTCACAAGTGCATTCATACAGTACCACATCAATTTCAGTATGACAAATGAATCACCTTGAGCCACAAGTCTTGAATACTACCAGCAGTACGAAACAGTATAAGGGCCATTGACTCTCCATATGTTCGAGTGTCTCAGATTGCTTGAGCCCATCCTCACTGAAGTGCTCAGGAAATCAATAGGTTTGACATCAGCGCTGCCTCCTATCTTACAATTTCTCACTGAGGAATAGAATGTGGAAAATTCATTTTCATCCAAAAAAAAAAAAAACGGTGGACCTCCACTGCTGTTTTCTTTTGTGCAGTACTTCAATTAACTTCAGGCTTTTACTATTAGGCTTAAATTCTATATTCTAAATTGGTTCAAGATTGTGCAATCAAAGTAACAAAGATTTATTCATGACTGATATATTGTCGTATGGAGTTTAATGGCATTTGCTATGGTGAAAAAAAAAACCTTTATTCCTATGTGCTCTGTATAAAGATAGCATTTCTACATGTAATATAAACAGCGATTTGCCTCGTTCTTCTGGTATCAGATGTGTCCGTGAATGTGTCTAATTGGCCTAAATTGTAGTGGTTACTGTATATTTTTAGGTAACCTTACTAGTGACTCTGGTCTAAATGGCTCTTTCATCAAATCTCAGCCCACTTCAAAATCCAAATTAGGCTGAATTAAGACATTTGTAGAGGAGCTGATGCCATTCTCAACAACAGGTGGATATGTATTACATTCAATAGAGCAAAAATGTGTTTTAGGATTTTTTGTTACATTTTTGAAAAATGATCCTGTTTTAAAGAGGGTCTGGTAAGCAAACATGTCTTCTTTAAACAGCTTCTATACTTGCATGGTAAAAAATGTATTCAATGTAACTGCGCTCATTGAGTGTTTAATTAACTTGATTCCTGAGATTCTGATCATAATGACAAACCTTAATTGAATATATATATTTTTTTGTTCAGTTATTGTTTAAGTGATATATAATCCCAAATTTTAATGGATATTTCATTTGGAAAAAAATGGCATCACCCTCATGTTGTTCAGTTTTGTTTATTTAACTAAACAAAAAAATTTAACTATTACAAATTTTCGGTAATTAAAATAAATCTCAAATAAAACAAAATGAAGTATAGCAGAAATAAATAATAAAAATGACAAGAGCACATAACCTAATTACAAAAATGTGAACTACAATTGAAATGAAAACATCAAAACATTACATTATAAATAACAACATTCTAAATAGGAATAATAAATTAAAATAACACTGATGTCATTCCAACCTGCATGACTTCCTTTCTTCTGTGTAATACAAAAGAATATATTTTGAAAAATTTCTCATTGTGTTTTTAGCCACACAGTGAAAGTCAAAGGAGTCTGAAACAAAACAACAGTCAACAACACTGACTTCCCTGTTGTGGCCAAAAATACACGAGACATTTTTCAAAAAATCTTCTTGATTATGAATGATGACAGAATTTTCATTTTTTGGAGTGCTATCCCTTTAAGAATAATGTGTATTTATTTGAACTGAAAGGCAGTATTTCCTGTGGAGCTATAGTGGAGGTGATGTTTTTCAGGTGATATTCTGCACCTGCACAGTTAAATGTGCTGACAGTATGGGGCTAATTAACAGTTGCCTGACTGCTGTAGTACTGGGTGTTTACCTGGAGTGCTGATGTACGAATTGCTGGAGAAGAAATGGTACCACTGGCTATTGTGTGTTCAGTATGTGTGCGCTATGCACGTTTACACAGTGAAGGTGACACAGAAGTGTTAGTATGCATGACCAAGTGAGAGTGGCATTGTGTCATGACTGTGTATAAGCGCACCTGAGGTTTGATAGCGTGTGTACAGCGCTTATGATCATGTGTGGGTGTGGGTGTGCGTACAGTGGTTGTGTGGGGGTTAATATCTGCAGTCCAGAGGAATGTGTTTCGGGTCAGCAATGAGAATTCCTCAGTTCTGCATTAGTAGGTCACAGCGCTGCTGCTTGCCTCAGCACACTCCTTCACTGGCGATATTCTCTCTCATTTTCTCATCTTCTCCACTTCCCTTCTTTTGCTTTAGCTAGGTCTCATTTAAATTTTTCAACCTTCACTTTTCCCACATGGAATTGTTATGCATCCTCTCATTCTTTCTTTGTTTCCTCTCTCTCCTGCTAAGACGACTGAGATGTAGGGGGTTGGGTGGAAAGGGGGAAAGGCTATATGTGTGTGTTTGTGTTATATAAATGTAGCCACGTGCACCGTTCACTCTTGCCGCCTGGTGCTTATGTTTGCGTATGATTTATGTCGAAGGTCTTTCTTATAACCAAATGCCACCCATTTCAGTCTCTTCCTATGAAGAAAAGAGGGAGTAGCAAAAAGTTCAAACATTTAGGGTAAAAAGCATTTGTTTTTGAAAGAAATTAATACTTTTATTCAGCAAGAATGCATAAATTGATCAAAAGTGACAGTTAAGACATTTATAATGCTACAAAAGATTTATACTATTTCAAATAATGACTTCCTATTCATCAAAGGATCATGAAAAAAATGTAGCATGGTTTCTCTACTGTAAACAAAAAATTGTATGATCAAAAATTTATGTTAGCTAAAAATAAAACAAACTATTATTAACAAATATTTTTCAGTAATTTAAATAATGCAAAATAAAATAAGAGATGAATATTAGATTAAAAAAATCTTAACTTAAACTTAAAAAAATTGTAGAAAGTAATGTTATCATTATTATAAGTTATATTAAGGCAGCTGTTAAAGTAGATGAATTTTATTTATTTATTTATTTTTTACTGTGCACTGAAAATGTTAAGCTCAGTACTGATAATAGTAATAAATATTGCTTGTGCCCCAAATCAGCATATTAGAATGATTTCTAAAGGATCATGTGACACTGAAGACTGGAGTAATGGCTGCTGGAAACTTTAATTTGTAATATTTCACAATATTACTGTTTTTTACAGTATTTCTGATCAAACAAATGGCACCTTGCTTCAAAAACATTGTAACATTTGTTGACCCCAAATGTTTTTATGGTAGTATACTATATGCTGCATCTGCTCATCCAGAAGTACAGTATCTAGTATCCAGAAATGAAAAATTTCCATCATTCATGTTGTGTAAAATGCAATATAGGGAAACATAACCCAGGCAAAAACAACATATGCCACATATTCACAAGCTTGCAAATATGCAAAATGAGGTATTATGTATTCGTTCACCACAGAAAGCAGGGCGTTATTTGGTTTTAACTTTACAAATTCAGTTGAACATATGGCCTGCAGCTTCAGGGTGGACCCGCTTTTCAATTGTACCTTTGTTCCAGTGTCCTCAGTGCTCTTTTATTTGTGTTGTATCCCTGTCTTTCGTGTGGAGATACCTTTCTCTTTCTTGGCTTTCTCTCTCCCATCTGTGTCTGCACTTTGTTCATGTCTGCATCCCTATCTCCTGCCTGTCTCTGCTATCTTATCCTCTGATCCTACACTGTCTAGGTTGTTATCCTGCTCCTTTTGTGTGTGTGTGTGTGTGTGTGTGTGTGCTCCCAGAAAACTGTATTTGTGTCACACTCTGTCCCCAAAGCTCGATATGTGTCTTTAAGCCCTTCTGGGAATCAGGGAAAAGAGAGGCATATTCACGACGGATTCAAAGGGTATTTTAGTCCATTTCCCAATTCAAAAGAAAAAAACAAAAACAAATGAGAAACTAGGGTTATTTTCACATCTGAATTGATAATAAATGGTTATATTTAGATTTGGCCTATCAACTACATTGTTAGTTGTGCGTTTATTGTTGTAATATCAAAATCCGAGACTCAGGCTTTGAACTTCATTTCTTGGTTTTACAAGATTTAGATGTCTTGGACTAGATGTCTAAGCTAAGCTAAGGTTCTCCAGTCATTAAATGCAATTAATTTTCAAAACTGTTTTTTATATATATTTAAAAATTACATTTGTTCCTGTGATGGCACACCTTCAGAAATCATTCTAATATGCTGATTTGTAGCTCAAGAAACATTTCTTATTATTATCATCAATGAAATCAGTTGTAAAAACAGTCTTTAATAGAAAAAATAAGAAAGTTGAAAAGAACAGCAAAATAAACAAAAATGTAGATAAAATTGCAAAATTTTCTGAACCCAAACTTTTGAACAAATGTGTATATATTTAAAATTTTCATTAATTTTAAAACTAAAACAAACAAAAAAATTTTTGGTTGGCTGCCATATAAACATATTGAGAATTTATTAATTATTATTTATCAGTACAGGCTTTGTTGAAGCTCTCTGCTCAGTGTAGAACCACACACAAAGACAGCAGACTCTTCGAAGCATCATCAAACACCCAGCGGCTTCATAAGAAACATGTTTTTTTTGCATGATTAAGGCCTTTGAGGGACAGTTATGTTTTTGGATTGCATTTTCCTTTTTATGGAGGAATGGATGAGGAAAACGACTGTATTGTTGACTGGTCCAATGGCAGTGAATGTGACAAGATGATTGGTTAAAAAGCAGCTGTGGCTTTTGGATTCATGCAGTTTAGAGGAACGAGAGTGTAAGATGAAAGCCGCTGTAACCATGGTTCCCCTTCTCGGGACGTTTGCTTAGAGCAAAGAAAGGTCAGGAAACAGATCAAGTGCAAACACTTGTGAATTGTTCAAGTTCAAGGTGAAGTTTAACGGCTAATGGAAAACATGGTAGAGTAAGAATAAGATCAGTAGATACAAGTAAAAATTTTGAGATATTGTATAGTACAGTTTGGTCACAGTGAGAAAAGCGTGTTTGACTCATAAATGACTGTTGATAGCACTTCAGCGGTAGTATTTCCTAATTAATATGATGAAAGCTTCTCAAACGCTCTCAATTTGTGTGCATTAATGACTTGAATTCTGGAAAAAGAGTCACTCAGTGAACTCTGCGGTTGGCTTCACACCATGCTGTAGATTTGAGCCTGACCTGATTTTCTGCCAGTGGATTTGAATGGTTATGCAAAGCTAACCAGTTAAAGTTGACACAATAGATATTTATCAGGTACAGAGAACAAGAGAAATGGCTAAACGATAAAGGAATCACAGATTATCTGGATGCATGGGTGATCATGCAGCATCATCCTCTGGTGAAGGAGGTGATTTGTGCTCTGCTGTGCCTGTTTGCCCTCTCAGACAATGTACAAGGTCAAAGCCAGAAGGTCAGATGTCAAAGCTGGGGAAATGTGACACTTCCCTTCCCCCAGCTCTTGTCTGACGACCTCCTGTGTTGTGTCTGCTTGGCTGATATGTGTCTGTATTTAACCCCCCCATGGGATGCCCATTATCATGTGCTGTTGACACACAGTCAAACTCTGTCCTGTTTTAAAAAAACACACAGGTACTTCCAAAATATCACAAAAACATTTTACATTGTTTTGGGGACAATTTGCTATATTTTTTATTGTAGTATAATAAAATATATTTGAAAATTTCTTTACATTTATATTTTATTTAATTCTATGTTTTATATAATATATATTTATATAACTGTTATATAACTGTAATAAAATAATTGTTCACAAAGGATGCATGATTAAATGGTTTTAAGTGACAATAACGACATTTATAATGTTACAAAAGATTTCTATTTTTAAATAAATGCTGTTCTTTCAAACTTTCTATTCATCAAAGAATGAAAAAAAGATTTCCACAAAATATAAAGCAACACAACTGTTTTCAGCTTTGAAAATAGTAATTAATAATATTGAGCAAATTAGCATATTAGAATAATTAGAATAATTTCTATATTTCTATTATTTTGCTTTATAAATTTTATTTTTTAAAGTGTAATAATATTTTGAACTATTACTGTTTGTGTTTACTGTATTTTTGATCAAATAGGTGCAGCCTTGGTGAGCATAAGAGACTTCTTTCAAAAACATTAAACAGTCCTACCAACCCTAAACTTTTAACAAGTATGTAAAATATATTTATATAACAGAATTTAATGCAATTATTTAATTTATGTATGCATCATTTTCCAGCTGAAGGCTTCCTTGAAGATTTTATCATATTTAGCAAACTTCTGCGGACCAATTTGTACCCAAAGTATAGCTAAGTAAACACACACACATTCACATAAATTAGGTTCTGACTCACCCCTTTAACAGAAAGTCAATAACAGCACAGGAATGATTAATCAGTGGCTCCATTGTCCAATTCCACCAATTCCCCCTCCTCTCTCACACACTCTGGGCCCCTCTCATGGCACAGTATTGATCTGAATGCATTTGCCTTCCATTTATCCACTGAACACAAAGAACTGTGAACTCACCCGGTACTGTGCCCAAATCCATCTAGGGAAGGATCACTTGCTTGCCATAGACATGCATAAATAGGTTTAGGGTAAGTGTTAGTCAATGGAAATGTACTCCGCAACAGCTTTAGCCTGTTTTTCTTTTTTCTGCTTTTTTCCCCCTGAATTAATTGACAACATCTCACATACTGTTGGTCATGTGTTATGAGGTCACATTATTTGGCAGCATGATACAAAATTGCATATTGCAGTACACCAGCAGAGAAACATAAATTAGATAATAAAAGTCAATATTCAGGCATAAGACATTAACGTTCAGGTAATGGGAAAGCTGTATATCATGCGGTGTTGAGTATAGAAGAAAAAAATGGTAATTAAATGATGGAGTTGGTTGTGGGAGTTGAAGGAGCCACATCCACAATGTTTGATGCTGGAAAACAGTTTTGCACTTTCTTTATGGAAATAAAATAAGAAGATAAATATTATTGTCAGAAATATGTGTATTGTGATGAATATACTTACATGCTTTTGATGTACACTGTAAAAAGTGATAAGTTGACTTAACTTAAAAATTTTAAGGCAACTGGTTTCCTCCATTTTCAATTTTAAGTAAATAATAATAAAAAAAAAATAAGTTAAGTGAATTGTCAAGTTCACTTAACTTTTTTTTTTATTATTATTTACGTAATAATTTTAAGGCAATGGGTTTCCTCAATTTTAAGTTAAGTCAACTTATCACTTTTTACAGTGTAGTGTATGGATATGTACCATATTTGTTTATTTAGTGTCTTTATTCTCTTTACTCTTAAAGCTTTTAAAACATGCTTGTCAATCATCATATTTAAGAGTTTGTGTGTTGCTGTTTGTCTGCGTTCCTATCTGAAAACCAGAATAATTTGACGGACAGCCTGTTCAAAGCCCTCCCTGCCTACCCTATCATTGTGGTTGCCATGACACCAGACTGTTTTGTCTGCCCTTTGACCCCTTTAAGAGGTGCTTTGGTCAATCAGGCATTGCCCACGAGGGGCCGACCAAGGGGGGAAAGATGGGGCGACATTTCCTCTCTAAAATGAGGTATAAAAGGTTCCTCTATACATCTGTTGTATGCAGGGGTACCAGCATAGTTATGGGGAGGCACAGGCATGCACACACAAACAAAAGGCACAGATGAATGTATCCATGGCACAGTTCTGCCTTGGAAAAAAAAAATTGAAAGGATCTATGAGGTCCCTTGTGTAGACAGAGCTCGTGCTTGTGATAAGAGCAGCTACCAGCACAGGAAAGAGTTTCAGACGAATGCTTAGTGGAAAGACTAGAATTAGGCAGTTTGAAGATCAGAAAGGTTGCTGACAAATTGGCTTTTGGAGACAATTAAGGCCCTTTATATCTATAAATGTTGTTAATTGATTAAAATGCAATTTCATAAAAATATGAATTTAATAAATCATTTAAAAATATGCATTACCATTCAAAAAATGTCTATCTTAATGTTTTTTTTAAATGTGTTTTATTCCTGTGATGGCAAAGCTGAATTTTCAGCATCTGTCTTCAGTGTCACATGATCCTTAAAAAAAATTAAGGTTTTTTTGATGAACTGAAAGTTTAAAATAAAACAGCATTTATTTGAAATTTTTGCAATATTCTTGCTGATTAAAGTATTAATTTATTTTAAGAAACTTACTGACCCCAAACTTTTGAATGGTTGTGTATTTTAAGAATAAAAATGTTAACATAATAACATAATATATATAAAGTGCAAATCAGTATTTGTTGAGCAAAGCCTACAAATGAGGATAATTCAAAAACATTGGAATTATTGTGGCAGATGAGTAAAGCGTCGATGGATAGGCATTATTTCTGATTTTAGAGGTCAGTTATATCTTTTGGTAGATTTGAGTTTTGGTAAAGATTTAATATTAGAAAAAATCTGAGTAATATTTCACCCATCAAAAGTCATAAAAAGTGATTACAGACCATCTTATCCTGTCACTGTTGTACTGCAATCTGCCATCTGATCTCTTAAGATATCACCAAACCTATTAACGTAATCATATAAATATGCTTATAGAAGGACCACTTTGGCAATCATGGATAGTAAAAGGACTATCAAGCATAATATAAGTCCTATTTACACTTGACTCCAGTGAACTAACGCCTGACAAGCCTTTGAATTTAATCCTCTCTTGCCAGAACTGCAGCATGCATCCTCCTCTCCTCCGAGGATTGTTGTGACTCGCTGTGAGTCCTCGTCAGGACTGATAAGATTAGCGTGGGTTCTGTTCTCACCCTAGGACACAAAGTATGTGGAACAGAATAACAGCTCATGGGAATTTATGTTGCTCTGTTTAATGGTGTTAGATACGTTATGCTTCAGACTATGAAATTGGCCTGGAACAGAGAATTTGTTTGGTTTTCTCTCCCTGATAGCCGCATAAATGCAGATAATCGGTGGTGAAAATGAACTTACTTTGATTTCTGAAGGCTCCTTTCATTTCGGTTTTATTTCCGTCGTGAGCGCTGACCTGTATGTGACCTGTTTAATATGGTGTATGCAGATAAGATTACTGCCAGGCAGAAGGGTGCATTTTTTTTCTCATGCAAATGAACACAGAAGCCTGTCAAAACAGACATAAAATATGAATTACATACCAGAGATCTGGGGCTAGAGTTTGTTTATATTTAAACACTTATGTGCATTCTTGGCATGATGTCACAATTATCTGGGTAAGATGATGCATCAGGGGAAAACCCTGGGTGTCTGGATAAAAGTGAAAAATGAGAGCACATGCTTGTAAGCATAAGGCAGAAATAACTTCATCAAGCTAATTTTATTTCATAAGAATTATTAATTCAATCATTCAAGTACACTGTGGTCCAAAAACTCATTTGGATAGATAGACTGCTCTTAAAAATGTATGAATGCCTTTGAATTATATAACGAAATATCAAATCAAGCAGGACTGTGATAGCAAAGCTAAATTTTCAGCAGCCATTGTTCAAAAGAACAGAAATGTATGGAATTATAAATTTTTTGTAACAACATAACAACATAAATGTCTTAATTTAATGCTTCTTTGATTAATAAAACAGGGGTGTAACGGTACACAAACATGATGGTTCGGTATTTACCTCAGTTTTGCGTCACGGTTCGTATGGTTTCGGTTCATATAGTTCGATTTGTACGGCATTTTTTTTTTAATTTCCTGAAAAAAAATGGACATAATTTGAAAGATGAGGCTTTGTTTCTTATCAAAAGTATAAATATATAAAACTGGAAGTTTCCAATGAAGTTCCACTCGTGCGGTACTTCAAACTATGCAGTATTTGTTCGGTACACACCTAGAATAAAAGTATTAATTTCCTTAAAAAAACAACAACATTTGAACGGTAGTGTTTTTCTGAGAAATAAATTATTAAAAATGAACTAATGCCACTTGGTTTGTTATCTAATGCAACATTTATACATTTTTGAGTTTGTCTTGTGTCAAGATGTGTCCAAATAGTTTCTGTTGCCACTGTGTGCACAACGCCATTAATTTGTGTATATTACATGTTTTAAACCATCAGTACTTTGTCTTTTTAGAAGCTGGGATGCATCACCTGAGATCTGCTCTGATGCTCATCAGGGACTACAGGTGTTCACTCCTCATACGACATACAGCTCAAAGGAGACCAGCTGGTCAGTGATCAGGTAACCATACTTTTCTTTCCCACCATCATTCTCCACCCGTTGTCTTCTCTACCTACAATGCTCATGCACCAGAGCTGAATACCACCTATGAATCGAAACTTTAAACTCATGTAAATCACTCATGCTTAACGCTTCATTCGCGTCTAGTGTGAACGCACCATTAGAACCTGTTTTTTTTGTGAGGCCCCAGATAGTTTTGCTATTGTTCAGTATGAGTTCCTCCAAGAATGTTGTATGTTCTTCTGCGTATGTTTCTAATATCTTTCACATTTCTGCCATGGTTGGTTTTCTTATGAATCAGCTTTTATCATAGAAATATTTGTTGAACGGTCTTACATTCGTGTTTTGTTTCCCACTCTTTTCTTACATTAATGGCCGAAGCTGGACGTCAAGTTGCTCTCTGAATATTTCTGATTGTTCCTGAATATCCTTGGCATTCCAGCTGACCTTCATATTTTGCAGCTGACCAGAGTTGTGCGTGCGTATTTCTCTTTTCTCAGCATCAGAGCTCAGTTCCACCAACATGCCTGGCATACACGCTAACCCCTCTGACGTGATTGACAACTCTGCTCTAGCAACCGCTTGGCACGTTGCCGGGCTGCCCAGGGTTGCCAGGGAAAGTGTTCCCATAGCAACACGTTTAACCACTTTATTTGCCACCTTGAAATGTAGCAAAGGTTTTGCAAAGAGGCAGAAAAGGATTACTGGTGAAATTTGCCCAGGAAGAAAATGTGTGGAAAGGTGATATGATTTTTGTGTTTCATTTTTGCAATTTATTTCTCCATTTACTTTTAATTTTTGTATGTGTTTAGGGATCTGCTGCTAGTGCCGAAGGCATTATTTTTTTTCTTTATGTAAGACTATGTAGATTTGGTATGGTGTATGGTGGCTCATTACTGGCCATTTAAAATCACAGACATCAATATTCAGCTTGAAGGATTATTTCAATTCCAGAATAAAAAATTCCTGATAATTTACTCACCCTCATGTCATCCAAGATGTTCATGTCTTTCTTTCTTCAGTCGAAAAGAAATAAGTGTTTTTAAGGAAAACATTCCAGGATTTTTCTCCATATTGTGGACTTCAATGGGAGCCAACAGGTCGAAGGTCCAAATTGCAGTTTCAGTGCAGCTTCAAAGGGCTTGACACGGTCCCAGCTGTGGAATAAGGGTCTTATCTAGCCAAATGAATGCTTGTTTTCTAAAAATAATTTTAATGTATATACTTTTTATATTAGGAATGCGTGGTATACCGGTACCGGTATATATTATATTTCAAACGGTACGATGTCATAATTTTGCTCGATTCGGTATTTCATACGCTGCTGTTGCGAAGTGCACCTGTAGGTGGCAGTGCTTCCCAAATTGCTGCACAACCCAATAGCCCCTCACTGCAGAACAAAATATCCAGGGGGCGGGGTTGGAGATTGGTAGGTTTAGGGGTGGGGATGGGTGGGTTTAGGGATCAGGGGGTGGAGACGGTTAGGTTTAGGTAAATGTAAGGTGGGAGGAGTTGGATCTACATCCAACCACACCCCCTGGATCTTGTGTTCTGCAGTGAGGACCATCTCGCCCAACCGGTAAATGTGACAACAGAACAACGCGATGGATCAAACAGATGAAACTCTTATCAAAGCACCTGAAATTAATAATTAAAGAGAACAGTAGAAGTGAAATATTGCATTACTTTGCATACAAAACAGATGACAAAGGTGAACGAACTGACCTTACTGCACCTGTATGAATGTGTTGCCACAGGAAGCCTTTTTAAGCATTTGTCGCTTGCTAATCCTGATCTTTTCAGAGAATTAAGAGTTCGACAGGTGAGTGCATCATTCATAAATTCAGATTTAATTTGAACTTTTATTTACAACTGATCAACACACATACAGATGTGATACAGTAAGCTCAAATGTGCGTGTGTGACACGCTAGAACCAGTGAGGTTTTGATCACGTAATATATGCACTTGCATTTCATACAATCGAATATTAATTGAATTTGAATTAAGCAAGAGTTTTGCTATATTCATTTTAGTATGAATAATATGAAGGGAATGTTTTTGCCGCACTGCCGACCGAGCGCGAGAGTGAGATTTATATTTAATGTTTTTTCTTTGGCTATTTGAGTCTGAAATCTGAAAACAATCTGAGAGAGAGAGAGAGAGAAATAATAACATGATTTTAAATATTACTTTGACTGTTAAAATAACACTTTTCAATGAAGCAACAGTTGTTGTATTAATTGGGTTACTTCAGTTCTTTTTTTTTTTTTTTTTCAAACTCAGTCAAAATGTAACCTATATTCCCGGTAGGTTTTTTGAGACATTTTGTTTGCACTATGTGTTTCCACTGAAAGGATAAGAAGATTTGAATATATTTTCATTATATTACTTCAGTTATATATATTTTTTCTCCAACATCAAAATGTAACCTATGTTCCCTGTAGGATTTTTGTTACAGGTTGATACAAAGGTATTAAGATATGAATCTGTTTTTATTATTATTATTATTTTAATAAAATTGTTTTCAATTCACTTATCTTTTGAGGCTGGCTGTTTGTCACCTATGGTATCGATTTAATATAATTACATTCTGGTATCGTACCAAAGCCAAAATTATGGTATCAAGCCATCCCTACTTTATATACAAATGTTAATTTTGCACTAGCTCTGCGATGCACATGCGCAACTTAACGCATTGTGCAATCACAGTGGAAAGGTCATGTGCTGTTAGTTATTTGTATGTGTATTTCGGTTCAAAAAGGTAGGGTGGGGCGAAAAACTCCATCTCATTTTCTCCTCCAATTTCAAATTCATCTGGCATCGTTGTAAAGCAATCGTTTTTTGTAAAGGCCATATGATTTTCTTTGCACTTTCGCTTTGTAAACACTGGGTCGGTACTTCCGTCTATGTCACGCGTGACCTTTCCAACGTGATCACGTAATGCGTGAGGTCGAGCTAATGCAAGATGAGTATTTGTGGTTAAAAGGTATATATATTTGATTTTTTTTTAGATAATGACCAATCAAGACCCTTATTCCTCGGTTGTTATCACGAGGAGCCCTTTGAAGCTGTATTGAAACTGCGATTTGGACCTTCAACCCATAGGCCACCATTGAAGTCTACTATATGGAGAAACATCCTGGAATGTTTTCCTCAAATAAATTAAATATAATTTATTTTTCGACTGAAGAAAGAAAGACATGAACATCATGGATGACACAGGGGTGAATAAATTATCAGGAAATTTTAATTCTGGAAGTGAACTAGTCCTGTAACATCCATGTGCACATCAAGGATGATCATTTAAGTTTAAGTTCAAGGGTGCACACAAGTGCATCATGCGTTCACACATATGCATTTCAGTCACACAGTTACACATTAACACTCAGATTCAGGTGTTCAGGCTTGCTGTGTCCAGTATTGGCATTTATATGGAAAGTGTGATCCGGAGAGGGTGAGTGAGAGTGCATTGGGGAACCGAAGTGAAGAAAAGTATGGAGAGATTTTAAAAAACACCAACTGGAAGAGGGGGTATCTTGTGATACAAAAGCCGTATCTTGTGAGGATGACGCTGAGTTGACATCAATGCTGCATTTATGCATGATTTGATTTTAAAAGAGAACAAGGGGGTCAGCAGAGGGAGGAAAAATAAAGGGATTGGATAATTGAAGAAAGAGTGTTAGAATGAGAACCAGATGAGATGTAGGTGGTCCAAAGGTCGACTAAGTAGTAGGACGGAAAAAAGGGACATTGGGATGTAGGCAGAATTAGGGGGGGAACCTGACAACACTCATAGTGGTGTGAGAATTAAAAAAGGGCAAGAGTCTAGAGACAAAAAGGATGTACGGCCAAATAATCTACCTGGCAACACGCTAAAGGAGGCCCTGGTATTGCCATGGTAACATGCCACAGGATTGTCACAGGTTTTTGACGTGTCGCTTGTCTTTTTTTCATTCTGTGCAAAAATACAGAATCATAGAGTTACAAGCAAGGGTTTGTGCATTATTTTGGGCTTGTGAGCTCTGCAGAACACCAAAAAATATATTTTTAAGAATGTTGGTAACCAGGTTAAGTGAATAAGGACAGAATTTTTTTTATTTTTGACTGAACTGTCCCTTTAAAATGCTTTTTCATACCCCTCTTTAATATGCAGAGCATGGTGTGGGTCTGATCTGTTTATTAGCCAATGGCAGACAGGGAGAGAGTTCAGGGATACCCATTTAAAACAGGTATTCTTTCTATTCTGTTTGGTGATGCAAGTGGTGAAGAAATTACACATTTTTTCTTTCACATCAATATATAATACACCGATAATCACAGATTAACCACATTAGCTATGAACATGTTCCACTTTCATTTCTCAACCAGAAAAAAAAAAGACACTCCCACCAGGGTTATCATTACCTAAAACAAAATATGTTTTATTAGTTAGGTAATAAAAAAAAAAAACATTAACTGAAATAAACAAACAAACAAACAAACAAAAAAACACCTTATTTTATTGCTAATTGCCAAGGCAAAATTTCTCATTTTTGTTTAGTTTAAGCACTAAAATAACTAAAACTAAATAAGCCAAAAACTAAACAAGGGGCCTGTTCTTCGTACGTCGCTAACTCAGTTAGCTGGATTTGATTGTTGCCGATTTCACTTGATCTTGGATTGTTTGGTTCTTCGAAGCTCATCCCGGAGTTGCTGTCATAGCAACAGGTCCGTAAGCTTAAACCTGCTTGGGAGCAGGTTTATTTCATGTAAACAGGATTAGATTGCATCTTTTTAAGCAGAATTGATACTTAAAGTATGTCCCAGCCACCGCTACTTTATTATAAGGGTACCCTACTGGTCCAGGGACAATAATTTCAAAATTAATTTGAAAATAATATAACAATGTTGTGTAGTCTGTAAGACTATAGACACAGCCAGTTTTACTCATTGAAAGATTTACTAGTGATGAAATAATTACTTTATAATTGTATTGGAGTTTTACATGCTATACAGTTAATCTGAGTCGTGCATTAATTTGAGTGGTGACAGATATTATGGGAGTGGCTTGATGGAGCGCAGGAGATGCAGATAACTTTCTCTCTAAGAAACTTTAATTAATGCTGTCACATAAGAAATCTGCTTCAAAAATAAAATTAAATGAATTGCTAATTACAACATTGAAATAAAAATGTAAAGCCTGTACAAATACTAGAAATCATAAGTATAAATAATTGGGAATCATGTAAAAAAAATTACAAATAAATTAAAAACAGTGCACATCTCATTTATCTATTATAACATTTATGTGGTTTTGTTCGCTTGGCTGTTTCCTCATAAAAGTCCAGAAATTTGTCAAGTTTTTCGTCAGGTGTCTTTGTTAATGATGTGATGTCATTACGTTGCTGTCTTGCCGCCAGCCAATCGCTGCATTGCTGATCGTGGTTTCGAATATCAATACATCTGCCCTTTTCGAGGAACACGAGAACGTGCAGTAATCTTAGACACCTTAATCCAGATATTTTAATCTAATACGCCAATTCGTTTGAAGAACCAAATTAGCCAGAGATCAGTTATCAGGATTAGAAGATCTGGAATCTTTCAAATAATCTCAGATGTAATAAGCGAGGTACAAAGAATGGGCCCCTGATGAAAACACAGACATATAAACAAAAACAACAACGACACACAATAAAATGACTAAAACTAGTATTACAATGAAAACAGAAAATATAAAAATAAATCTAATTCAAAATATTAGCAAAAGCTATAATAGTATGTCAGTACATATAAAATAACACTGAATACCACTTGGGTTTTAATTTGACTTTCACATTCATTTAAAGCATATTTGATGTTAAAACAGAGCAACCTGACCAGCTCAACGCAGCAACACTGGCTCAAGCATTAGCATGTGTTTGTAGCGGGACTATCTGTTTGTTAGTATATGGCACACAGGGGAAATGTTCAAGAAGGGATACCCATCTGAAAACAATTATTCTTTCTATTCTGTTTGACTCGAGTGGTGCGGAAATTACACATTACACAACACATTCACACTGACATTATATAACACATAGAAAAACCCAAACATACACAATTATTTCCTAACATAATATTTGCTTCTTGGCACAAATTAACTGCACTAATGCCGGTTCCTCAGCTAGCATTCATATCTGTGACTACACAGAAGGTCATAAACTCATTAGCTGAACCTATACACTCATTAAGCTGAAACCTCTTGGATGAATTCACACTGCAGTAAAAACAAATGTAGAGAACAAACAAACAAAGAAGCCAGGCTGTAGACCGAGCGGCTTATGCTAGTGTAGATAAACACATTTGCATTCCTTTGCATGTATGCCATCTGTGAAACGTGTGTAGTCGACATGCAAAGTGATACGGCTTGAACCTATGGCTCTCATAGGCCTTTGGTGTCTGTGTGTGAAAATGAGAGGTCTCAGAGGAGCGCTACACCACTGCTTTCCTGCTGAATAAGCACTAGCTTCTCTGTTAGCAGACAGACTCTATATTGCCAGGCCTGCAGAATCAGTCTAGACTGATGGAATACAAGCTCACAGCAGTGATTTACACAGCGCTCTTCACATACACACACATTTATGGGGTATTTCGATGATTTTGTAGCATTTCGTTATAATTAAGTAAAGATCAATAAGCATTTTTTTCTTAAAACAGTGTGTGTGTGAGGGAAATTAGTGTGTGATGGGATGACAATGGTAAAAGAAAACATATTATCAGGGCAGCATGAATATTTTAGTAGTTGCAGAGAGAGTGGGTGGTTTCACCAAGGAGGTCAGGCTGTGTGCGTACATGTGGATGCGTATATGTGTGTGTCTGTGTGTCTGTTTCATGTGTGTATTATGTATGTGAAAGCCACTAATGAGCAGAGACAATGCAGGAGGAGGCAAGGCAGAGTCTGTTCAGCGCACAATATCACCAGCAGAGGGCAACAATGCCACAACAATGATTGCAAAGTGCTTTCGACAAGGGTTTTGTGCTTGTATTGTTTGCTAAATATGCAAGAGAGTTTGTTTATGGTGATTTTGTGTGTATTTGCATGTGTTGTGTACCCAAGGGCTATTATTATATAGACAATTTTAGGTAAGATATGAGGCCATTATAGTTATTTTGAATACTGAACATATATTAGGAGAACTTTTAACTTTGTCATGAATATAAATGCCTTTGAAATATCAAAATTCAAGAGATGGCAGTGCAAAAAGTGGAAAAAAACAAAAAAAGATATCAGTATATCCGGCAACGGAGTAAAACGGTCCTCAGCAATCTCTCTAATGGGCTTTTCACGGAGAAGTATGTGGCCCTGCATGTGCGTTGCGGTGTGAGGTAGTTGGTTGTATGGTTTCGCATAATAAACAGCCCGGAGATAACTGTACAACCTTCTAGCTTTCCCTGCGGCTGCACGCTTACAGCTATCAGAACCCACTATGACGCCTGAAGCAGCATGGGATGAGCTCATGTGGACAGCCAGGAGCAATGATTCAAATTACTGTGGTTATGTAGTGGATATGTAAGAGATTAAAATGTCTTTTTTTAAAGATAATCTGAGGTATTAAATTAGATACAGTGGGGTCCCGGATTGAACATGTGGGATTCAAGCTCTTATTTAAAATCTGCGAATAAGCGAAGTTGTTTAAAAATTTAACACAAAGAAACATGCTGTAAAGTGAATCATAAATATGGAAGAATCTGCACTATTTCAGATATGGTAATCTGTGAGGTGAGCTTTTGTACAAAAGGTCAGATGTTCATCTTCCATTGCAGCACAAGATGCTCTTTGGAGAACATCTGGTTTTTTTCAAACCTGTGGACTTCATGAAGCCTCATTCTGAAATTAATTGATATTTTTCACTTCTACTTTTCATACAAATTGTTATGCTGAATATATCATTTGTAATGAGGAAAATTTGCAAAACAGAAGCACTTTCTCTGGTCTCTGACTCTTGGTCCCCACTGTATATCATACAACATATCATTTTCAAAACTGACTGTACTGTTTCAATGCATGCACTACCAAAGACAAGTGTTTTTATTATACATTGGAAACATCAACAGGAGATGCTTTAAGGCAGTATGCGTGTCGTGAAGTCAAAGTCATTTTTTGTTTGGTGGTGACTGAGGAATGTAAACAGCACAAAAGCTGCAGCTCTTCATAGTCTATCATATTTAGATTGAAAAGCGACGCATTCATAAAAATGAATTTTTCTCACAGTATGTGGTATTGTTTATATATCAGCTTTATAGAAATGCTAAGAACATTTTAGTTCTGATTTATTGCCACTGGCATCCAATTAGATGAAATTTGTCTGATACCAAAGGCTGTCAGATCTTGCCTTTAATTTTTAAATCACTTTATTTCATCTAATGTTCATTCAATTATATATTAGATATCAAATGAATTTATTTTCTCTAATTTATTTTTTTAATTAATTTCTAACTGAAAAATACTGATATAAAATGACAGCATTCACCATTTTTTCCACTCAGAAAAAGCGGAAGCCTTTAACAAAGCAAAAGGCTTTTGCTGGTTGTTTGTATCCGCACACTAGTGTGTGTTTGTGTGTTTATTTGTTTGTGCCTCCTATTTCTGCATCACCATCCAAGTCACCCCTCATCCTCCTCCTCCTCCCCATCTCCCCCTGTGTGTCTGGCTGGTGGCTCAGACAGCCAGCATCCGCATTGCGTTGTAGCTCTCCTTTACTCCCCCTCTGTCTCTTTCTCTCTTTTCATTCTCTTTCTCCCTCACTCTGTCTCTTTCTTCCTGTTTCACCTCCATAGGGTGGGAAAAGGGCATGTATCAGCATATATCTTATCGGAGGTGTGATGAGAGGTTGTTCTGTGGTCAGATGTCGATAGTTTCTGTTGTATGTTGAGGATTCAGTGTTCATTTCACACCATAATGGTATGGGTTGAAATGATATGTTTCGGTGTCTGTTCTCCATTGCTGTGCGCCTGCGACCAGACTGGACCAGTTCTGCCCTCATATTCTGCTTTAATTTTCATACCCTTCACCCTCTTTGACTCTGTCTGTATTACTGCTGCTCAGATCAGCTGCACTCTTAGGAATAATTGGCGTGATGTGTAATAGAATGTGAATCTTATATGTCCTCACAAACATTTGCTTGTGCATTTAAACGTGTGTGTGTCCTGTGGTTGGGGCAATTTTTTATAAGAGGAAATCAGGGCAAGTCATTACACCAGGATCTTGTCTTAGTCAATGTATCTCAGTAACTAGGTTTGAGAAAAAAAATCCAATTACACAAATTTGTGTTTTTTAGCAGTTTGGTATGTCGGTTTCAAAATTGTTGTTCATAAATCACTTTCATTTTAAAAAAATTTGTGAATACATTTTTTTTTATATTATAGAGTTAATGTAGTTAAATACAATTTAATCACACTATATGCACATACTAAATATAGTGTGTGTGTGTGTGTGTGTGTGTGTGTATATATGTATGTATATATATACTGTCATGGCCAATAATATCGGCACAAATATGATCAAAGAAGGCTGTGAAAATTAATCTGCATTTTGATCTTTTATTTAAAAAAATACACAATCTAACCTTTCATTGGATAATAAGAATTTAAAATGGGGGGAATTATCATTATGAAATAATGATACATATCTGATACATATTGGCCACAAGTAATGGCACCCTTTTATTCAATACTTTTTGAAACCTCTATTTGCCAGTTTAACAGCTCTAAATTTTCTCCTATAATGCCTGATGAGGTTCGAGAACACCTGACAAGAGATCAGAGACCATTCCTTCACCCAAAATCACTCCAGACCCTTTAGATTCCCAGCTCCATGTTGGTGCTTCTTCTCTTCAGTTCACCCCACTCATTTTCTATAGGGTTCAGGTCAGAAGACTGGAATGGCCAGCAGAAGCTTGGTTTTGTGCTCAGTGACCCATTTTTGTGTTGTTTTTGAGGTTTGTGTTTGGATTATTGTACAGTTGGAAGATCCAAACATGGCCCATTATAAGATTTCTAACAGTCAAGTCACTTACTGATTTTTTATCTGTTGTTATTTGATAGAATCCATGATGCCATGTGTCTAAACAAGATGTCCAGGACCTCCAGTAGAAATATAGGCCCACAACATCAAAAATACAGCAGTATATTTCATTGTACACATGGGGTACTTTTTATCCCTGTGTTCACCAAACCCATCTTGAGTGTTTGCTGCTAAAAAGTTCATTTTTTAGTTTCATCTGACCATAGAAGCCAGTCCCATTTGAAGTTCCAGTCGTGTCTGATAACTGAATATGCTGGAGTTTGTTTTTGGATGAGCTGGGAGAATTTTTCTTGAAACCCTCCCAAACAACATGTGGTGATGTAGGTGCTGTTTGACAATTTCTTTTTAAGGTTTTCTGACCCCGAGACTCAACTATTTTCTGCAATTCTCCAGCTGTGGTCCTTGGAGAGTCTTTAGCCACTCAAACTCTCCTTCTCACCGTGCATTAGGACGATATAGACACACGTCCTCTTCCAGGTAGTTTCCTAACATTTTGTGTTTATTGGAAATTCTTAATTATTGCCCTGATGGTGGAAATGGTAATTTTCACTGCTCTAGCTCTTTTTTTAAAGTCACTTCACTAATTTGTGAAGCAAATTTTTTCTCATTGTGATGGATGATTAAGGGAATTTGGGCTTTGTTTTCCCTCCTATTTATATTTCTGTGAAACAGGAAGCCATGGCTGGATGGAATTTCTAGGGGTATCAATAATTGTGTTCAACGTGTATTTGAGAAAAACATTTATTTCATAATGATATTTCCCCCCATTTTAAATTCTTATTATCCAATGAAAGGTTAGATTTTTGTGAATTTTTTTAATAAAAGATCAAAAGGATTAACAATGCAGATGAATTTTCACAGCATTCTTTGATCATATTTACCAAGGGTGCCGATATTTTTGGCCATGACTGTATATATATATATGTATATGTATATGTGTATATATTATAATTTATTTAGCCAATATTACAATGTTTTCTGTTTTCTATTTGAGCGGTACATTTAACATTTTGTCTGATTTATAAGTTTTTACAATTAAAATTTTGCTGAATAGGGAAACGTGTCCCACTATTTCCACTATTACTAAATGTCAGCGCTTTTAATTAACTGCATCCATTAGTTATATAATGGTGGAAATATTCAGTTATTTCTATGTATTCATTACTTTTCATATATACACTACATTTCAAAAGTTTGGGATCAGTAATAATTTGTTTTCAAAAGAAATTAACACTTCTATTCAGCAAGAAAAAAAAAAGTGACAGTTAAGACATGTTCTGAAATATTTCCATTTCAAATAAATGCTGTTATTATGAACTTTCTTTTCTATTCAAACAATTCTGAAAAAATGTATCTCAGTTTCCACTAAAATATTAAGCAGCACAGCTGTTTTCAATATTGATAATATTGTTTGTTCAACTGCAAATCAGAACATGAGAATGATTTCTGAAGAATCAAGTGACACTGAAAACTGGAGTAATGATGCTGAAAATTCATCTTTACCGTAATAAATTACATTTTCAAATATTTTAAAACATAAAATATTTAATTTAGAAATACTGATTTATTATTTTAAATTGTTTCACAGCATTACTGTTTTTACTGTATTTTACTGCACTACAGCCTTGTGAGCATAAGAGCCTTCTTTCAAAAACATTTTTAAAAATCTTATTGACCCCAAACTTTGTGTGTGTATATATCGAAACCTACCCATATATAAATCGAGTGTAAACGAAAGTTACCTAAAGTTAAATGACAGCTAGCCCCAGTCTTTCCTATACTGTTGCACAGTCATCCTCCTCCTTAAACCAGAGTGGAAATTTTCCTGACATTTGTCTTGTGGCTGGAGGAAGCAGATGCCTTGCCACGTGATGAGAGGTTCAATTGAGAGTGACTTAGAAGTGTGGCCATCCGGGCCCTGAAATGGGGAGACCTGCACCGAACAACGTGACGTCATTCCTTCAGTGAGAAACTCAGTGCTTTGTCTCATTGTGCTCCTAGATTGCAGGCATGCAGCACACTGGACAGCACAGGAGCATCCATGCAAACCGTAACAGAAAGTGGTCCAGATTGAAAAAAGGAGATGCGAAAGGACATACATTAGAATATAAAACGGTGGAAGAAGACAGAGGGGTAGATATATCGAGAAAATAAAGAGGTTTATTTATGAGAGGATAGATACACAGAAATGAACAAGAGTGAGAAGCAGATAAAGCGCAAGCTTTTGCAAATAACTTCCAGACTGCCTGCAGTCAGCAGCACTAATAACAGCTGTTGCCATCCCTCGGAGTTGTGGAAATGGAGGTTATTAAGCATTCCCTTTGAATAAGCTGCTGTAAAGCTAATGTATAGCTGATCCATACTTGTGCACCCTTGTTTAAGTAGGCTCTTTCATGTTCCTGCGCATCAATGTCTGAACGTCTTTATTCCAGACTGTACTAATAATGCTGTCTGCAGCAGACATTTTGGCTCCAGAACAAGGGACTTTCATACCCGCTGGTTGCGATGGCATGAAAAGGGGCTATTCCCTCTTAGCTCTTCTTTGTTGCTACTTGCGCCTATCTTTGTCTTTGTTACTGTTCGCTCTCAAAGCGAAACGAGTAGCCTCCCCCACTCACTGTACCAGCATGTCATAAATCATATTTAAACGACTACACCTCCACTGAGGATGTGGGACTGGAGTGTGGCTGGCTAAAGAGGCCATGCGAGGACAATGCACCATTTAGTCGTAGAAACGAGCGGTTTTAGTAGCTGAAATTGTTTCGATTTTTTTTTTTCCAGCAAACTGTTGATTTTTCCATTGTAAAACATTTATACACTTAAGTACATATACACCAGTGTATTTCTGTGACACATGACCTTAATATAGTATTATTTACCAAAGGATACTAAACATACATTTTGCATGTTGCATTATATCATTTTAAGCACAATATCTTTGAGTTTATTCTTTTTGTGTTTTTAAAGGGACAGTCCACCCCAAAAAATGTCAGTCATGTCATGTCGTACCAAACCTCTTTGACTTTCTTCTACAAAACACACACACACACAAAAGATATTTTGACACATTTTGTCTGTATTGAAAGTGAATGGGGTCCAAAACACTGACTTTGATTAAACAGACAAAAAACTGCTGTTCTTTCAAATTTTCCAAGCGTCAGAGAATCCTGAGACAAAATGATCACTGTTTCCACATTGAAAGTCAATGGGGTCCAAAACAACACTGAACCCCAGTAACTTTCATTAAATTGAAAAAGAGAAAGTACTGAGACATCTTCGTTTGTGTTGCGCAGATGAAAGAACGTCATACACGTTTGGAACGACATTTGGTTGAGTATATGAGAACAGAATTATTTTTATCGAATTCAAATGCACAGAGCGTGATGCTTTTGGTGCTGAAAAATATATGTAGTATAGTGTGCGAACACGTTAGTGCATGAGTAGCTATAGGCAATTTGCTGCACTGGAGAAGCCGCGGCATGTCGGGAAGACGGAGCTTAATCTGATGAGGCGTACCCGTGGATTGATTAACAGAAGATTGCGGCAAATGCGGGGAGTAATATTTTCCAGTGCTTTATCATTTTGCTAGCCT